>NC_088401.1:73412401-73592401 GCF_034236695.1 Oncorhynchus nerka | reverse complement strand
ACCATGGCCTTTTTTTTGTTGCCTTTACCTCCCTTATCTCACCTCATTTGCTATAGACTTATTTTTCTACTGTATTATTGACTGTATGTTTGTTTTACTCAATGTGTTGTTGTATGTGTCGAACTGCTTTGCTTTATCTTGGCCAGGTCGCAATTGTAAATGAGAACTTGTTCTCAACTTGCCTACCTGGTTAAATAAAGGTGAAATAAAAATAAAAATAAAATCTATTTTTTTGCTTGATTCTGCTTTTTCCCAAATCCGGTTTTCTACGTTCTTTTTTTCCAGGTTTGCGTTATTTTCAGTTTTCACTGAAAAACAATTACATTTGATGTTTTAAGTCCACAACAATGCTTGAACCACATCAGGAGACCACTTTTGAGGTCTGAAAAAAATCTACACACCTGAATTTCCCAACAATGCAAAGATAGAGAGAAATAGAGAAATAATAGAAAAGTAATAACATGTAATAATAAAAGTAATAATAATTACACAATGAGTAATGATAACTTGGCTGTATACACACGGTCCCAGTACAGAGTCAATGTGCAGGGAACGAGGTAATTGAGGTAGATATGTACAATAACTAGGAATAAAGTGACTAGGCAACAAGATAGATAATAAACAATAGCAGTAGTGTATGTGATGAGTCAAAAAAAGTGAGTGCAAAAAGGGTCCATGCAGGTAGTCCAGATAGCTACAGTGCATTCGGAAAGTATTCAGACCCCTTCCCTTTTTCCACATTTTGTTAAGTTACATGGTGCTGGAGTCAATTGTGGGTGAACAGGGAGTACAGGAGGGACTAAGCATGCACACCTGAGGGGTCCCCATGTTGAGGGTCAGCATGGTGGATGTGTTGTTGCCTACCCTCACCACGTGGGGGCAGACTGTCAGGAAGTCCAGGATACAGTTGCAAAGGGAGGTGTTCAGTCCCAGGATCTTTAGCGTAGTGATGAGCTTGGAGGGCACTATGGTGTTGAACGCTCAACTGTAGCCAATGACCAGCATTCTCAAATAGGTGTTCCTCTTGTCCAGGTAGGAGATGGCAGTGTGGAGTGCAATAGTGATTGTGTCCTCTGTGGATCTGTTGGGGCGGTATGCGAATTGGAGTGGAACCAGGGTGTCTGGGATGATGGTGTTGATGTGAGCCATGACCAGCCTTTCACAGCACTTCATGGCTACAAGTGCCATGGGTCAGTAGTCATTTAGGCAGGTTACCTAAGTGTTCTTGGGCACAGGGACTATGGTGGTCTGCTTGAAACATGTTGGTATTACAGACTCGGACAGGGAGATGTTGAAAATGTCAGTGAAGACACTTGCCAGCTGGTCAGCACATGCTCTGAGTACACAGCCTGGTAATCCATCTGGCCCTGCAGATTTGTGAATATTAACCTGTTTAAAGGTCTTACTCACATCGGCTACATATGCAGGATTTACTGTGAGTGCAGTCTCCGTGAATGTCAATCAAGCTATAACGTTGATCATCTGCACTACGGATTGAATCGAGCCATTAAGCTCCAGCCTCAGCCCCTCTCACCTCAATCCCACAGCCCAGTTGAGATACACCATTCTTGGGCACGGTTCTAGCCCTGTGAGGGTGGTTGTGGTGCTGGTGGTGGTGGAGGTGGTGTGTAGGGAATAGTTCCCCATTGTGAATCCCCCTCTGTTCCCCTATCCCGGGAAGAGTATTTTTAAACACAAAAGCTCCCGCCCTCTTATTCCTTCCACATGGTTATTAATACATATTTATGCCTCTAACTCCATGGAGTGATGGCTTTGGATGAGCTGCAATGAATAATACATTAAATGCATCTGATGAAGTGCCGTCTCCAGTAATTGTGCCTGTGTGTGTGTGTGTGTGTGTGTGTGTGTGTGTGTGTGTGTGTGTGTGTGTGTGTGTGTGTGTGTGTGTGTGTGTGTGTGTGTGTGTGTGTGTGTGTGTGTGTGTGTGCGTGCGTGTGTGTGCGTGTGTGTGCGTGTGTGTGCGTGTGCCCTCCACTAAGCAGTGATCATGCAAACAGACGGAGGACTAAGCAGAGTGTAAGCTGTGATGGAGGAGAATCCACATCAGTTTCTCTGTTTTCAATCCTAGACTCCACACACACACCATCTCTCTTTCTCTACACGTCTATTTCCAGAGCAACCCAGAGAGACGATACACATCACCACCACACTGCAGCAGAAGAAGAGGAGTGGACTGTCTCTCTAGGCCCAGGCATCTATGATCATACCCATATACCACGGTAATAATTGGGGTTGCAAAGGGTTAGAAACTTTCCGGTCAATTTCAGTCATTTTTCCATGGGAAGTTAAGCCCGGGAATTTCGCTTAAATTCATCAAAAAAAGTTAGCTTATGACAGTGAACCTTTTTGTGGGATACACATAAGGAAATTCTAGGTCTTGTGGCATATCTTGGTTAAACTATCCCCAATTCAATGGATTGCAACCCTCTGCATGCACAGTGCGTTCTTCCATCACATTTACAGCTGATTCTCAAGATCTTGCACACTAATGAAATGCTATTGAGCTCACACTACTACACTGTGAGTCAAGGACTACATGCTTTCTGGTAAGTTTTGATTACAATAACTAGTAAACAGTAGCCTAAAGCAAAGTGTGTGTAACAATTTTCGTTGGTGGAAGGAGAGGAGGACCAAAATGCAGCATGGTACATATCCATAATACCTTTTAATCAGGAATGAATACAGAATACAAAAGAACAAGAGAATAAATGAAAACCGAAACAGTCCCGTATGGTGCAAACACTGAAACGGAAAATAACCACCCACACCTCAAAATGGGAAAACAGGCTACCTAAGTATGGCTCTAAATCAGAGACAACGATAGACAGCTGCCTCTGATTGAGAACCATACCAGGCCAAACACATAGAAACAGAAAACCTAGACCTACAACATAGAATACCCACCCACATCACACCCTGACCAAACTAAAAATAGAAACATACAAAGCAATCTACGGTCAGGGCGTGACAGTGTGTTTAAATAGTTTCTAACTTGTTAACAATTTCGCCTAGTTAGTTTTTGCTACCATGTCGGTTTTAGCTTGCTTGAGAATGCTAAATGAGGAGTGTTAATTCACCTGTTTCCATACATGTTTCATTTTAAAACATTTATCTTACAAAGGAGTTGTTTAGTTTAATTACTTAACTATTTATCTTTACATGGAATTGAATTTGTTTTTTTTTACTATTGTTTTCTAATCTTTACAGGAAAATGTAGAAGGAAAAGCTGTGTACATTTGCAAATACTGTGCCAAATCATATGTGAAGAATGCAACAAAGATGCAGAATCATCTGGCCAAGTGCATAAAGTTCCCTCAGCTCTCACAACAAGCAACCTCTGACAAAAGACCCTCTACTTCTATTCGAGGTGAAAATTATGAATCAGGCACCTTATTGATAGCAATAAACAGCTCATGGTCCTTCTGGAATCAGAAGTTTTTTTGACTCAATAGAGGAACGTAGTCTGATAAATGCTGATGAATGTCTTGCTCGAGCTGTGTATGCAACTGGTTCACCTCTGATGCTGACAAGCAATGTGTATTGGAAGAGATTTATGAATGTTCTTTTCCCAGCATTCACCCCTCTAACCAGACATGCTTTATCTACTCATTTGCTAGATGCAGAGTTCAAGTGAAAGCAGACTGACTGTATTGCAATCTCTGATGGGTGGTCGAATGTTCGTGGCAAGGAATAATTAACTACATCATCTCCACCCCTCAACCAGTATTCTACAAGAGCACAGACACAATGGATAAGAGACACACTGGTCTCTACATCGCAGATGAGCTGAAGGCAGTCAACAATAACCTTGGACCACAGAAGGAATTTGCACTGGTGACAGACAATGCTGCGAACATGAAGGCTGCTTGGTCTAAAGTTGAGGAGTCCTACCCTCACATCTCACCCATTGGCTGTGCTGCTCACACATTGAATCTGCTCCTCAATTACATCATGGCACTGAAACAAATGGATACACTCTACAAGAGAGCCAAGGAAATGGTTAGGTATGTGAAGGGTCATCAAGTTATAGCAGCAATCTACCTCACCAAGCAAAGTGAGAAGAATAAGAGCACAACATTGAAGCTGCCCAGCAACACCCGTTGGGGTGGTGTTGTCATCAAGTTTGACAGTTTGACAGAAATTACCATATCATAGTCTGCCGATGTGGACAGCCCCATCAAGAGGATCCTCCTGGATGATGTATTTTGGGAGAGAGTGGTAAGCAGCCTGAAACTCCTGAAACCTATAGCAGTAGCCATTGCATGGATTGAGGGAGACAATGCCATCCTGTCTGATGTTCAGACTCTGCTTGCAGATGTAAGAGAATAAATCCGCACTGCCCTGCCCACTTCACTGTTGCTCCAAGCAGAGGAAACTGCAGTTCTGAAATACATCAAAAAGCGTGAAGACTTCTGCCTGAAGCCCATACACGCCGCACGTCGTGTTGGACCCCAAGAATGCTGGCAAGAGCATCCTGTCTGGTGCAGAGATCAACAAGGCCTTTGGTGTCATCACTACCGTGTCTCACCACCTTGGCCTGGAGGGCAAGGTTCTTGGTAGTCTGGTGAAGTACACTTCCAAGCAAGGGCTTTGGGATGGAGATGCAATATGGCAGTCATGCCAACATATCTCATCAGCCACATGGTAGAAGGGACTTTGTGGATCTGAGGCTCTTTACCCTGTTGCCTCCATCATCCTCCAAATCCCACCAACATCAGCCGCCTCAGAGCGCAACTGGTCCTTGTTTGGGAACACAGACTGACCAATTCAAGGGTAGAAAAATTGGTGGCCATCCGGGCAAATTTGAGGCTTTTTGAGCCTGACAACGAGCCATTCTCAACAAGGTTGGAAAGTGACAGTGAAGAAGAGGCCTGATGTTCAAGATGTGGACATTGAGGAGGTCCAGGGAGAAAACATGGAAGCCTGAGAAGAAGACAACCAAAGCTTTAGTTTCTAGACTATAATTTTACAGATGTATTTTGCAAACGTTTTTTGGAGATGCAATGGATCATTGAGGATCATTCAATATGGTCTTTCTTTTGTTGTTCAGTGAAATCATCCCATGTGAAAAGTCAACTCATTTAATACAAGTTAAATTTGTAACTAATACTGTAGTACTAATTCTAAACCAGCCCCGTCACGGACCAGGATGTCTTGCTCCCAGGCAGACTAAATCACTTTTTTGCCTGCTTTGAGGACAATACAGTGCCACTGACACGGCCTGCAACCAAAACATGCGGCCTCTCCTTCACTGCAGCCGAGGTGAGTAAAACATTTAAACGTGTTAACCCTCGCAAGGCTGCAGGCCCAGACTACATCCCCAGCCGCGCCCTCAGAGCATGCGCAGACCAGCTGGCTGGTGTGTTTACGGACATATTCAATCAAGCCCTTTCCCAGTCTGCTGTTCCCACATGCTACAAGAGGGCCACTATTGTTCCTGTTCCCAAGAAAGCTAAGGTAAGTGAGCAGAACGACTACCGCCCCGTAGCACTCACTTCCGTCATCATGAAGTGCTTTGAGAGACTAGTCAAGGACCATATCACCTCCACCCTACCTGACACCCTGGTCTCGACCCCGCCCTGTGCAACTGGGTACTGGACTTCCTGACGGGCCGCCCCCAGGTGGTGAGGGTAGGCAACAACATCTCCACCCCGCTGATCCTCAACACTGGGGCCCCACAAGGGTGCGTTCTGAGCCCTCTCCTGTACTCCCTGTTCACCCACGACTGTGTGGCCACGCACGCCTCCAACTCAATTATCAAGTTTGCGGACGACACAACAGTGATAGGCTTGATTACCAACAACGACGAGACGGCCTACAGGGAGGAGGTGAGGGCCCTCGGAGTGTGGTGTCAGGAAAATAACCTCACACTCAACGTCAACAAAACTAAGGAGATGATTGTGGACTTCAGGAAACAGCAGAGGGAACACCCCCCTATCCACATCGATGGAACAGTAGTGGAGAGGGTAGCAAGTTTTAAGTTCCTCGGCATACACATCACAGGCAAACTGAATTGGTCCACCCACATAGACAGCATCGTGAAGAAGGCGCAGCAGCGCCTCTTCAACCTCAGGAGGCTGAAGAAATTCGGCTTGTCACCAAAAGCACTCACAAACTTCTACAGATGCACAATCGAGAGCATCCTGGCGGGCTGTATCACCGCCTCGTACGGCAACTGCTCCGCCCACAACCATAAGGCTCTCCAGAGGGTAGTGAGGTCTGCACAACGCATCACCGGGGGCAAACTACCTGCCCTCCAGGACACCTACACCACCCGATGTTACAGGAAGGCCATAAAGATCATCAAGGACAACAACCACCCGAGCCACTGCCTGTTCACCCCGCTGTCATCCAGAAGGCGAGGTCAGTACAGGTGCATCAAAGCTGGGACCGAGAGACTGAAAAACAGCTTCTATCTCAAGGTCATCAGACTGTTAAACAGCCACCACTAATATTGAGTGGCTGCTGCCAACACACTGACTCAACTCCAGCCACTTTAATAATGGGATTTGATGGGAAATGATGTAAAATATATCACTAGCCACTTTAAACAATGCTACCTAATGTAATGTTTACATACCCTACATTATTCATCTCATATGTATACATATATACTGTACTCTATATCATCTACAGCATCTTTATGTAATACATGTATCACTAGCCACTTTAACTCTGCCACTTTGTTTACATACTCATCTCATATGTATATGCTGTACTCGATACCATCTACTGTATCTTGCCTATGCCGCTCTGTACCATCACTCATTCATATATCTTTATGTACATATTCTTTATCCCCCTACACTTGTGTGTATAAGACAGTAGTTTTGGAATTGTTAGTTAGATTACTTGTTGGTTATTACTGCATTGTCGGAACTAGAAGCACAAGCATTTTGCTACACTCGCATTAACATCTGCTAACCATGTGTATGTGACAAATAAAATTTGATTTGATTTGATTTGATTTTGGTCCTCTAGACCAGGCTGTAATATTGTAGTATTAATTCCTGTTGGTCCTCTAGGCCAGGCTATAATACTGTAGTACTAATTCCTATTGGTCCTCTAGACCAGGCTATAATACTGTAGTACTAATTCCTATTGGTCCTCTAGACCAGGCTATAATACTGTAGTACTAATTCCTATTGGTCCTCTAGACCAGGCTATAATACTGTAGTACTAATTCCTATTGGTCCTCTAGACCAGGCTATAATACTGTAGTACTAATTCCTATTGGTCCTCTAGACCAGGCTATAATACTGTAGTACTAATTCCTATTGGTCCTATAGACCAGGCTATAATACTGTAGTACTAATTCCTATTGGTCCTCTAGACCAGGCTATAATACTGTAGTACTAATTCCTATTGGTCCTCTAGACCAGGCTATAATACTGTAGTACTAATTCCTATTGGTCCTCTAGGCCAGGATATAATACTGTAGTACTAATTCCTATTGGTCCTCTAGACCAGGCTATAATACTGTAGTACTAATTCCTATTGGTCCTCTAGACCAGGCTATAATACTGTAGTACTAATTCCTATTGGTCCTCTAGACCAGGCTATAATACTGTAGTACTAATTCCTATTGGTCCTCTAGGCCAGGATATAATACTGTAGTACTAATTCCTATTGGTCCTCTAGACCAGGCTATAATACTGTAGTACTAATTCCTATTGGTCCTCTAGGCCAGGATATAATACTGTAGTACTAATTCCTATTGGTCCTCTAGACCAGGATATAATACTGTAGTACTAATTCCTATTGGTCCTCTAGGCCAGGCTATAATACTGTAGTACTAATTCCTATTGGTCCTCTAGACCAGGCTATAATACTGTAGTACTAATTCCTATTGGTCCTCTAGACCAGGCTATAATACTGTAGTACTAATTCCTATTGGTCCTCTAGGCCAGGATATAATACTGTAGTACTAATTCCTATTGGTCCTCTAGGCCAGGCTATAATACTGTAGTACTAATTCCTATTGGTCCTCTAGGCCAGGCTATAATACTGTAGTACTAATTCCTATTGGTCCTCTAGGCCAGGATATTTGGAGAGGAAGCTCTTTTCTATCCTCTTATTGATCTGGATGTCTTTGTGTGGCCCCAGTCCATTGATCAGACCTGGCTTAGGGCATGCACATGCACACACACACACACACACACACACTTCCTTTAAAAGCCCTCAGAGAGAAGAGAAATAATGCTGCAGAAGATTATAGTGACAACATGAATCTGGTTAGCTATGGATTCCAATTAGATGTTGTGATGCTAGAACTGCTTGGTTTGGTCAGTCATATAAATAACATTACTAGAATAGATAATTGTGGTAATCATTTTGCTAATACTATTTATTTTTGTATCTCTATGTGGTCACTTAGAAGGATACCCGAAAAAAACAGAGGTTTCTTTTTAGCATAATATATATTACAGTTATGAAGGAATTGTTATTTTATTAATGTAGTTTAATTGTGAATGTTTATTTTGTCATACAATTCTTATTACAAGTATTTAATTGTAATGTAAAATGATATTTTGTTTACAATATCTCTTCACCAGATAACCAACGTTAAAGCAACACCTCACCAACATATTATTTCAACACCACACTTGAGTTATAACCTAATGGCTGCAGGAGATTTGACATGAAATCAGCTATTTATGCCTCCACTCCGTCCCTATTCTAAAGCTAGTCAATAGCAGATTATGGTGATGTCAACGCTAACCAAGGGGAAGACTGACTAGTACTCTCTGTTTGACTCAAGGTATCCATTCCACTGCAGTTATATTTAACCAGGGAAACATGTAGAAAGAGAGTCAGGCTAGATCTTCCTATGAACATGTAGGCTACACACACAAACACACACACACACATATAACACACAGATGACCAAACATACACACACAGGGCACGCACACACACACTGTCGATGACTCAACAGGAGAAATACATCAGTTTCCTCAACGTCAGCCATTTTCCTTTTACACCATCTATTCTGTTCTTTGTGTACTCTCACCTTTACTAGTTCACCCAACACCCAACTGTTAGACTCCCTTGTGCCCTACTCTGTCTCCCCCAGCAGGTGTTGAGGAGGGGGGATGCAGATGGTGAGGGTTGAGGGTAGGGGGAGCCAGGGGGAGGACTGGAGGAAGTGGATGGTCATATAGACTGCTGCCCATATCGCAACCTATTCCCTATCTAGGCCCTATAAGCCTTGGCCAAAAGTGATGCACTAAATAGGGCATAGGGTTCCATTTGGGGTGCAAGTCATACAGGCCTCAGCCCCGCTGATGAGTACCTCCCTCATCCGGAGGAGCTCCATTCATCCACAGGCACAAGGAGCCATTCAGCCACTGCCTCTAACTGCCTTTAACCGTCATAGCCCATAACTGCCCAGGCTTATTCACACACACACACACGCAAACAAACACACACACACACATACAGATGCACAAATGCACACACACACATGCATGCAAGCAAGCACACACACACAGACACACCCAGACGCACACACACACCGACAGATGAACAAATACACACACACACACACACATGCACGTATTCCACACACACACACACACACACACACACACAGATATGAACACGGATAAACTTTAATTCATACACACACTAAGTAGGTCATCATAAAGTCAAGATTCCAAAATGTATTTTAATGTTAACCTTTTCTACATCCTCTTGAAGCAAAGACACAGAGAGAAATGGTGTCACTGTCTTCTCTGTCGTATGTACATCACCTCTAACCAGAGTCACTGTTTGTGTTATTTACATGTTAGTCATTTAGCAGACGCTCTAATCCAGAGCGACATACAGGAACAATTAGGGTTAAGTGCTCAAGGGCACTTTGACAGATTTTTCACCTAGACGGCTCAGGGATTAGAACTAGCAACCTTTGGTTTACTGTACGAACTCTCTAACCGATAGGCTACATGATGCATGTCACATCAAAGCCTGTCTGTCTCAGCTAACAGGATCTGATCTGTCCCTTCACATTAGGGATGGAGAGAAGCAATAGAGCAGAGCACACACACACACACAAGATCACTGCTCACTCACCACAATCTGGGAATGTGTTGTCATCACAGCGGCTGCCAATACCCAGCTCAGCTCAAGGGTTGTTTAGCACAATTTTTTTTTTTGAAATACAAGTGGCCTTTAAAAGACTCAGACAAGTTAGGTTTCCATCCAATTGTTGACAGATTGTCATGTGAATATTCTCCAATCTGCTTAAAACTATATGTGCATTTTCCCACCACTGATGTGTTTCCAATCAAATGTATTTTCTGCAGATAAAAGACTGTGTGTGATAATCTAGTGCAAATAAAAATACATGTTACATGTACTGAATAAAAAATACAAGTGAAATGGGTTTCCATGACATTTTCAACTTCTACTGATGGTTTTCACACAACAGAATGGTATTATATAGGGAGTGTGCCCACTCCGGTATGATACAGTACTGTGTCAGCGCGCTGCTGGATAGAGTGCACCTATAGCCTACATGATGAGATTATTATTGACAAAATAATGATATTATTTGAATTCAAACAGCAGTCAAGCATCAATGATCATGTCACCAGAATACAACCCTTGATATTTATCAGAAAGAAGCATCAAGCTCATCACCGTGCACTTTCACCACCCTGTGAAGTTCATCAGAATTGATTTCATCTGCAGCCTAATAAACTGCATGCTTTCCTGACGACATCGCATGACTCCAAGTTTACTTCGATATGATGGTTATTCTATCAGTGTTTCCACCGACATTTCTCGCATAATTTATTTTAGACACAAAAAGATCCCACCTCGTCTACAGTATTTTGTTTTGTCGACATTTGGGAAGTTTACCGAAACATGTTCTGTTTCCATCAGGCCTGTAGTGACAAGTTTTATCCTGATAAAGATGTTGTTTCTTACCCCTCATGCCCTATGAGTGTGTGTGTGTGTGTGTGTGTGTGTGTGTGTGTGTGTGTGTGTGTGTGTGTGTGTGTGTGTGTGTGTGTGTGTGTGTGTGTGTGTATGTGTGTGTGTGTGTGTGTGTGTGTGTGTGTGTGTGTGTGTGTGTGTGCGTGTGTGTGCGTGCGTGCGTGTGTGCCTCCACTAAGCAGTGATCATGCAAACAGACGGAGGATGAAGCAGAGTGTAAGCTGTGATGGAGAAGAATTCATAGCAGTTTCTCTGTTTTCAATCCTAAACTCCACACACACACCATCTCTCTTCTCTACACGTCTATTCCCAGAGCAACACAGAGAGACGATACACATCACCACCACACTGCAGCAGAAGAAGAGGAGTGGACTGTCTCTCTAGGCCCAGGCATCCCCCTCTTCACAGCTGGGTTTCAAACTTCCTGGAATCAATGGATCCATGTTCTGTTACTTCGTACACTACACTGGATGACCCTATTGTCTTCAAGTGTGTGTGTGTGTGTGTGTGTGTGTGTGTGTGTGTGTGTGTGTGTGTGTGTGTGTGTGTGTGTGTGTGTGTGTGTGTGTGTGTGTGTGTGTATTAGATATTATATGTTACAGTCATATTACATTAGATATCATATGTTACAGTCATATTGCATTAGATATCATATGTTACAGACATATTACATTAGATATCATATGTTACAGTCATATTGCATTAGATATCATATGTTACAGTCATATTACATTAGATATCATATGTTACAGTCATATTACATTAGATAACATATGTTACAGACATATTACATTAGATATCATATGTTACAGTCATATTGAATTAGATATCATATGTTACAGTCATATTGAATTAGATATCATATGTTACAGTCATATTGAATTAGATATCATATGTTACAGTCATATTACATGAGATATCATATGTTACAGTCATATTACATGAGATATCATATGTTAAAGTCATATTACATTAGATATCATATGTTACAGTCATATTGCATTAGATATCATATGTTAAAGTCATATTACATTAGATATCATATGTTAAAGTCATATTGAATTAGATATCATATGTTATAGTCATATTGAATTAGATATCATATGTTACAGTCATATTGAATTAGATATCATATGTTACAGTCATATTGAATTAGATATCATATGTTACAGTCATATTGAATTAGATATCATATGTGACAGACATATTGAATTAGATATCATATGTTACAGTCATATTGAATTAGATATCATATGTTACAGTCATATTGAATTAGATATCATATGTTACAGTCATATTGAATTAGATATCATATGTTACAGTCATATTGAATTAGATATCATATGTTACAGTCATATTGAATTAGATATCATATGTTACAGTCATATTGAATTAGATATCATATGTGACAGACATATTGAATTAGATATCATATGTTACAGTCATATTGAATTAGATATCATATGTTACGATCATATTGAATTAGATATAATATGTTACAGTCATATTGAATTAGATATCATATGTTACGATCATATTGCATTAGATATCATATGTTACAGTCATATTACATTAGATATCATATGTTACAGACATATTACATTAGATATAATATGTTACAGTCATATTGCATTAGATATCATATGTTACGGTCATATTGAATTAGATATCATATGTTACAGACATATTACATTAGATATCACATGTTACAGTCATATTGAATTAGATATCATATGTTACAGTCATATTGAATTAGATATCATATGTTACAGTCATATTGCATTGGATATATTTTACAGTCATATTACATTAGATATCATATGTTACAGTCATATTGAATTAGATATCACATGTTACGGTCATATTGCATTAGATATACTTTACAGTCATATTACATTAGATATCATATGTTACAGTCATATTGAATTAGATATCATATGTTACGGCCATATTGCATTAGATATCATATTTACAGTAATACTGCATTAGATATCATATGTTACAGTAGTACTGCATTAGATATCATATGTGACTTAAAATATATAAACTGTTGATGATGATGAGCAACTATTTTCTTCTGATTTCCTTTTCTTTTCAAAAGGGAACTGTATATCTAAGAGGCAGAGATCAGAGATCTGAGATCTGAGGAAAAACATGACAAGTATGTGAAACAGAATAAAAACAGCCTTTAAATTCAAGTCTTGTCTCCAAGTAGGAACAAAACACAGAGACAACACGGTTATCAATGTCTAAAAACTCTGCCGGTGAAACTGAATGTCGCACTTCAAGCAGTCCTGAGGAGACTAGTGTGGAACGAGAGAGTTGTCAGGGAGGAGAATGTATTGTGTATGTTTAATCTGCATTCAGCACCCAGCTGCATCTGCCTGATGCCCGTTTTAAGGGGCCAACATGGTACACCTGGGATATAGCCTACCTTTAGACTTAGCAACTTAAGATAAATATTAAAAACTCAAGGGCACCTTGTTGTTTAATAACCCAAAAGTGCAGGCTGGCACACAAAAATAAACTTAAATGCAGAAATTAAGTTATTTTTTCGTTTTATCATGTTTTTTTCTTGCTTTTCAGCAGACTGGGGATAGGTTCGGCTACCAGATCACCTTGATCTTTAAAACATGTTACAACATCGCGTCATTGTCTGCATCTGTTAATAAGGGAAGGTGACTGTGACACTAATACTAAAACGATTAGGTTAAACATGATTTAATTTGGGCATCCAAGGGGCAGACAGGCTTTGCGATGACAACACCTGATCGATTCGTTGGTTGATGTACTTACAAGAGAGTAACGTCTTAACTGCTTGACCGGTGACAGCCATTGATCCGCGGTGCTTCGCAATAAACTATAAATCCTCCTTCTTACCATGTGTATGTGACAAGTACAATTTGATTTGATTTTGATTTGATTTACACGTCTGAGTGTCACCTTACACGCTCGCCCCCATGTAAGTGACCTCATCCATAAAGAATATGATGTCCAAGGGTGAACGAATGAAAGGTCTCCGATGCAATATTTCTCCTACAGTGTTCCATTAATTAGAACCCTAATTTAGACCTGTTTCTGAAACGCACAGAGACAACCTTATGAACTTGAGTGAGTCACGGCGGTTGGAGCCATTTGAGTGGTATGGCGTTGTTGACTAGGTTACTGTAATGAGAAAGCGAACCTGAGCCGCTCGCTTAACACTTTAATGAAAGTAGCTGGTGCCAGCTGAAGCTAAGCGAATACAAATCCGTCGCTAATTAGGAAAAGCGCTTTGTGGTAACAGGTTTCTCCTGAATGCCGGTGAGAAAAGGGGGTTGGTTGATCTGAGCTAACGGCAGATAATATTTCAAGCGCAGGAAGTGCATGTTGGCTTGTGTAGGGGGAAGGGTGTCAGAACGTAATACATTTAAAAAAATATATAACCACTTTGTTGCGTCTGGTTCTAATGTTTGTAGCCTACATGTATATTACTGATATGGGTAGATTGTCAGGAAAATCTGTTCATTGCACTGAGGTCTCTCTCTCGCTCACACAAGCACGCACACCGCCTCTGACGAGAAAGAGAGAAAGCGAAGCAGATGGATCCACAAAAGCACACATTCTCGGAACCTCTTTATAGTGAGCGAAAAACCAGCTGTAATTGCATATATGATATCTCCAACTAACAATGACAGACTCATTTAAATAGAAGGGAAATCATTTCAGGACAAGCGTTGGCCAGTGATCTCGTTGAGCAGAAGGACAACAACATATTGATCGTATGCATAAATAACATATGAGGCAAACTAGGAAATAACTGGGAAGGATGGGTGGGATGAGGATAACAGAACCCGTGGGGAAAAGGAAATACTTACAGGCATATGTCATGGAGAAGCTGTTGCCCATCTTGACCATATCCACCTGCGGCACCAGTTTGGGGATATCCTGGTGGTGCGAGAGCGCGAACCGAAACACCTCATATTCGTGAGATTCGGTTGGGAATAGTCCCCCTGTGAAAGATACAGAATCAACGGTTATTTATAAAAACGACTCTCTGCAAACTAAACGCAAACACAGAACAGATAAATATATCTGGACTGTTTAATCAGCAACATATGTTGAATACAACTTTAAAGCTTCGGAAAAGGCATATTTGTCCACACAAATGTGTAGCCTAAATAAATAAACAATTAAAATAATTTTGCCAGACTTCATTTTACGCATGTTTTTCACCTACCTATATTGATGTTACTTGGAAAACTTGAACCCAAGCACATCCCCAGAAAACTGGTGTACAGGAGGGTGAAGCTTCGCTGCATATTTCCTTTTGCATTGGCGAAGAAAAAAGATCCGAAATCCAAGCATAGATCTTTCCTTGGTGAGTTAGTGTATACCTCCTCTTCCCCACTCCTTTCCTACCAGTTACAGATGCTCTTACAACAACATCCATCCAACGTCGAGAGAGAGCATGCAACTGCAGTCACTCACTGTCTTCTCTCTCCTCCCGCTCTTTCTCTCGCGCGCTGCTGATGCCCGCTTGTCCTCGGCTGTTATGATACGGAGCGGTGACTTCAACTCTAGCCCCTACCTACCGAACGCACCAACGCCTCTCATGAGACGCTGGGGGGATCTCGCCGGCGCTCTGTTTGTATGTTGCTTTATATACTTGGAATTGGATTGAAACTGTCATAATGGCTATGGTTCCTTGGTTCATCTAGTGTTTTATTAGTGTATAAAATTTTCTTACATCTGAATTTGACATCATTCTACGTAATCCACTCAAATGGACCTATGGGGGAATTATGCACCACATAATCTTTGCGTAATTGCACTGTTTATATGTGTTTTTAATGAATGCCAGCAAAGCCACTACACTACACAACACGAAGCAATAAATTAATTGCACTATAACAGTGACAAACGGTGCCCAGAAACTGTTAGGGCCTACATAAAGCTGTTAAAGCTGTTAGGGCCTACATAAAGCTGTTAGGGCCTACATAAAGCTGTTAGGGCCTCCATAAAGCTGTTAGGGCCAACATAAAGCTGTTAGGGCCTACATAAAGCTGTTAGGGCCTACATAAAGCTGTTAGGGCCAACATAAAGCTGTTAGGGCCTACATAAAGCTGTTAGGGCCTCCATAAAGCTGTTAGGGCCAACATAAAGCTGTTAGGGCCTCCATAAAGCTGTTAGGGCCAACATAAAGCTGTTAGGGCCTACATAAAGCTGTTAGGGCCTACATAAAGCTGTTAGGGCCTACATAAAGCTGTTAGGGCCTCCATAAAGCTGTTAGGGCCTACATAAAGCTTTAGGGCCTACATAAAGCTGTTAGGGCCAACATAAAGCTGTTAGGGCCAACATAAAGCTGTTAGGGCCAACATAAAGCTGTCCCAACAGCAGAGCTTTCCTTTCAGCACCATGGAATGAATCCTTACCATTGCTACACCTGGCTATCAGCGGAGACTTGAGCGGCAGCGAAACATTTCACTCAGCCTCATTTACTACCTTTCTAAAAACCATAGCTGATATGGCTGACTTGCATAAACAAATGTGGTTACTATTGACTCCTTGTGGATTTGTAAGTCGAGAACAACCGCATTCTCCTTCAATATTAACGAAAGCCAATATGATTTTTCACTTTTGAACCATACACAAACATTTTTACATTTATGTTCAGTAAATTCATCATGTTTATTCTTATATCATTAACACTCTAAGTATAAACAAGTGAAAGCAAACTAGCTGCGATGAGGTAGGCTTATTAGTTCAGCACTTTCTGTCACATCCTGATCTATTTCACCTGTCTTTGTGCTTGTCTCCACACCCCACCAGGTGTCTCCCATCTCCCCTCATTATCCCCTGTGTATTTGTATCTGGGTTTTCTGTTTGTCTGTTGCCAGTTCGTCTTGTCCTGTCAAGGCCTACCAGCGTGTTCCCATGTTTCCTGTTCTCTAGTTTTTGTTTTCCTAGTCTTCCCAGTTCTGACCTTTCTGCCTGTCCTGTCCCTGATCCTGCCCACTGTTCTGACCTTTCTGCCTGTCCTGTCCCTGATCCTGCCCACTGTTCTGACCTTTCTGCCTGTCCTGTCCCTGATCCTGCCCACTGTTCTGACCTTTCTGTCTGTCCTGACCCTGATCCTGCCCACTGTTCTGACCTTTCTGCCTGTCCTGTCCCTGATCCTGCCCAATGTTCTGACCTCATTCTACTACCTGTCCATGATCCTGCCCACTGTTCTGACCTTTCTGCCTGTCCTGTCCCTGATCCTGCCCACTGTTCTGACCTTTCTGCCTGTCCTGTCCCTGATTTGCCCACTGTTCTGACCTTTCTGCCTGTCCTTCCCTGATCCTGCCACTGTTCTGATTTCTGCCTGTCCTTCCCTGATCCTGCCCACATTTTGACCTTTCTGCCTGTCCTGTCCCTGATCCTGACCACATTCTAATCATTCTGCCTGTCCTGTCCCTGATCCTGCCCACTGTTCTGACCTTTCTGCCTGTCCTGTCCCTGATCCTGCCCACTGTTCTGACCTTTCTGCCTGTCCTGTCCCTGATCCTGCCCACTGTTCTGACCTTTCTGCCTGTCCTGTCCCTGTTCCTGACCACAGTTCTGACCTTTCTGCCTGTCTCCCATCTGCCCACAGTTTAACCTTTCTGCCTGTCCTTTGTATCCTGGTTTTCAGTTTGTCTTTCTGCCTGTCCTGACCCTGATCCTGCAAACAGTTCTAACTTTCAGCCTGTTCCCTGTTGCCCACAGTTCTAAGTTTCTGTTTTCCTGAGTCCTTCCCAGTTCTGACCTTTCTGCCTGTCCTGTCCCTGATCCTTCCCACTGTTCTGACCTTTCTGCCTGTCCTGTCCCTGTTCCTGACCACAGTTCTAACCTTTCTGCCTGTCCTGTCCCTGATCCTGCCCACAGTTCTAAGCTTTCTGCCTGTCCTGTCCCTGATCCTGCCCACAGTTCTAACCTTTCTGCCTGTCCTGACCCTGATCCTGCAAACAGTTCTAACCTTTCTGCCTGTCCTGACCCTGATCCTGCAAACAGTTCTAACCTTTCTGCCTGTCCTGACCCTGATCCTGCCCACAGTTCTGACCTTTCTGTCTGTCCTGACCCTGATCCTGCCCACAGTTCTGACCTTTCTGCCTGTCCTGACCCTGATCCTGCCCACAGTTCTGACCTTTCTGCCTGTCCTGACCCTGATCCTGCCCACTGTTCTGACCTTTCTGCCTGTCCTGACCCTGATCCTGCCCACAGTTCTGACCTTTCTGCCTGTCCTGACCCTGATCCTGCCCACTGTTCTGACCTTTCTGCCTGTCCTGACCCTGATCCTGCCCACTGTTCTGACCTTTCTGCCTGTCCTGACCCTGATCCTGCCCACTGTTCTGACCTTTCTGCCTGTCCTGACCCTGATCCTGCCCACTGTTCTGACCTTTCTGCCTGTCCTGTCCCTGATCCTGCCCACTGTTCTGACCTTTCTGCCTGTCCTGTCCCTGATCCTGCCCACTGTTCTGACCTTTCTGCCTGTCCTGACCCTGATCCTGCCCACTGTTCTGACCTTTCTGCCTGTCCTGACCCTGATCCTGCCCACTGTTCTGACCTTTCTGCCTGTCCTGACCCTGATCCTGCCCACTGTTCTGACCTTTCTGCCTGTCCTGACCCTGATCCTGCCCACTGTTCTGACCTTTCTGCCTGTCCTGACCCTGATCCTGCCCACTGTTCTGACCTTTCTGCCTGTCCTGACCCTGATCCTGCCCACTGTTCTGACCTTTCTGCCTGTCCTGACCCTGATCCTGCCCACTGTTCTGACCTTTCTGCCTGTCCTGACCCTGATCCTGCCCACTGTTCTGACCTTTCTGCCTGTCCTGACCCTGATCCTGCCCACTGTTCTAACCTTTCTGCCTGTCCTGACCCTGATCCTGCCCACTGTTCTGACCTTTCTGTCTGACTCTGATTTCGTTTACAACCCTTTGCCTGCCTTGACTTACCTTTTGCCTGCCCCTTGTACTATAATAAACTCTGAGACTCATACTATCCGCCTCCTGTGTCTGCATCTGAGTCTTGGCCTGGGTCCTGATAGTACAAACTGGCCATGACTGACCTAGCAGACTCGGACCAGCTCCACAATGCCGTCTCCTTCCTAGGAGCCACCATTGGAAGACACAAGGAGTTACTTCAAGGTCTTATGGAAGGATTCCAGACCTTGGCGGAATGCCATGACCGTGCCTTCAATACTTTTCTGGAGCAATTCCGCGGACTGTCTGTTAGGCAGCCTGCCACTACTGTAACCTCCCAGACGGTCAGTTACTCTCCCAGTCTTCTCTCATCTTTGAGCTGCAGCACTTTTAATTTCCCTCTGATTGCTCGAGGATAGTGTACTTGATAACGCTGATGTCTGGGAGGGCTCTCGCCTGGGCTATGGTGGTGAGGGAGCAACAATCCACCATTTTCCTCAGTCTGGAGGAGTTGGTGGCAATTCTCCGTTGTCCGGGAGAGAGGCGGCTCGTAAGCTGCTCCAACTATGACAGGACTCCAACAGTGTGGTAGACTATGTGATGGATTTTTGCAAGTTGGCGGCTGAGAATGCCTGGAACCCGGAAGCCCTGTTGGACGCGTTCCTTCATGGATTATTGGAGGGGATTAAAGACGAGCTCGCAGCCCGGGAGCTGCTCATGGACCTCGACTCCCTCATAGCCTTGACCATCTGGATCTATGGGCAGCTGCGGGAACGAAGGAGGTAGATGGAGTCTGTTCCCTGTCGCCCTCGCTCATCCTCGATTTCCACCTCGCCTCAAGGAATCCTGGAAGTCCCTGATGTCCACCTTTCCGATGGGATCCGATGTCACCCGAGTTCTCTCGAATATCACAGACAGCTGTCGAATCGTCTCCTCCAAAGCCCATGCAACTGGGAAGGGGTAGATTGTATCCCGCTGAGCATTTACGCAGAATAAACACCAATTTCCTTAATTATCAAATGATGAGAGAGCAAATCACACACCAGTCAGAGTTATGCTTAATCTTATCCTCTAATAATAATTAAGCTTTTGCAATAGCATTTTGACTTTCAACATTTCAGTATCTCTAATGAAAAGTTGAGAGTGGTCAACATAATGGCAACTGAGATATTTTATAGCAAAGATCCCCCCCCCCCCCCCCCCCCTAGTCGACATGACAAACCACAGGTCTTAGGAACTTACACAAAGAAAGACTTTACTTCAGAGAGGAGTATCCCATACAGACAACATTGGCTATAAATTATCGTTCAGTTTGGTCTCTTAAACAAAGCTCTTATCTCGTTCTCGGTACAAAATAGTACCAAGACATTACCTCACCCAATGGTATATATCAATTGTCATTTTAGACACTCCCATCCCAAATACAACCCATTCTGGACAAGCTCGCGGAGAGGAGAGTGAGCCTCTAGGTCAAGATAAGGGCAACCAGAGAGGGAACATAGAATGGTTTCAGACACTGCCATCCTCCTCTCCCAGATGGGAAAAGTAGGGAGTGACTGGCACACAGACATTGTGGAGCCAAGAGATAATTGGTTCCCCCTCAATCATCCCTTCACATGGTTTAAAATATACG
Organism: Oncorhynchus nerka; assembly: GCF_034236695.1. NCBI lineage: Eukaryota > Metazoa > Chordata > Actinopteri > Salmoniformes > Salmonidae > Oncorhynchus > Oncorhynchus nerka. The sequence goes on along the minus strand of NC_088401.1, from coordinate 73,571,881 downwards.
TTTACACATGACGACAAGCTTGACCTCTCCCCTCTCTGTGGCCCAAGTAACTGAACCCAGGACAGAGAAAGGATAACTGCAAATGGCCACCACTATAGTACAACAAGATACATTCTAAATGACAAGTAACTCACAAGCATATAATGAAAATAAAACATCTTATCTATGTTACCCAACTAATTCTGATTCATCCCCAACAGGATTCTCTTGCTGCAGGGAGTATTCGTCCTTCTGCCTCACCCGGCGCAGGTTTCTTCTTTGTGGAGAAGGACAAAACCCTGCACACGTATATTGACTACCGGGGCCTATAAATGACATCACGGTAAAAACAATGTTACCCTCTACCACGCATCTCCTTGGTTTTCAAGCCTCTACATGGGGCGACAATCTTCTCTACGTTGAACCTTCGGAACGTCTACCATCTGGTTCTGGAAGGAGATGAATAGAAGACCGCTTTTAACACGGCTAGCAGACACTATGAGTACCTTGTTATGCCATTCGGACAGACCAATGCTCCCGCAGTGTTCCAGAGCCTGGTCAACAATGTGCTCCATGATATGTTGGCCGGTTCGTGTTTGTCTACCTTGAAAATGATATCCTCATTTTTTCCCGGTCAGCTCAAGAACATGTCCTCCACGTCCGACAGGTCCATCAGAGTCTCCTGGAGAACCAGCTTTTTGTTAAAGCATAAAAATAGGAATTCCATCGCTCCCCCATCTCCTTCCTAGGGTACATCATTGCTGCTGTAAATATACAGATAGACTCTGACAAGGTGAGAGGGGTGGTGGATTGGCCTGAACCCACATCCAGAGTGCAGCTGCAAGGTTTCCTGGGATTTGCTCATTTCTACTGCCGCTTCATCCTGGCTTTTACATTTTTTATTTAACCTTTATTTAACCAGGTAAGCTAGTTGAGAACAAGTTCTCATTTACAACTGAAAAAGCAAAGCAGTGCGACAAACAACAACACAGAGTTACACATATAATAAACAAGCATACAGTCAATAAAACAATAGAGAAGGAAAAAAATATAAAGTTTATATAGGACTACCTGACATGATGACTCCTTGCTGTCCCCAGTCTACCTGGCCATGCTGCTGCTCCAGTTTCAACTTCCACCTGACTGTGCTGCTGCTCCTCCAGTTTCAACTGTTCTGCCTTATTATTATTCGACCATGCTGGTAATTTATGAACATTTGAACATCTTGGCCATGTTCTGTTATAATCTCCACCGGCACAGCCAGAAGAGGACTGGCCACCCCACATAGCCTGGTCCCTCTCTAGGTTTCTTCCTAGGTTTTGGCCTTTCTAGGGAGTTTTTCCTAGCCACCGTGCTTCTACACCTGCATTGCTTGCTGTTTGGGGTTTTAGGCTGGGTTTCTGTACAGCACTTTGAGATATCAGCTGATGTACGAAGGGCTATATAAATACATTTGATTTGATTTGATTTGATATACAGTCTGTGCAAATGGCATTTATTTTATTTCACCTTTATTTTTAACCAGGTAGGCTAGTTGAGAACAAGTTCTCATTTGCAACTGCGACCTGGCCAAGATAAAGCGTAGCAATTCGACACAAACAACAACACAGAGTTACACATGGAATAAACAAAACATACATTCAATAATACAGTAGAACAAAAGAAAACAAAAAGTCTATATACAGTGAGTGCAAATGAGGTAGGTTAAGGAAATAAATAGGCCATGGTGGCGAAGTAATTACAATGTAGCAATTAAATACTGGAATGGTAGATCGGCAGTAGATGAATGTGCAGGTAGAGACTGGTAGAAACTGGGGTGCAAAGGAGCAAAATAAATAAATACCAGAATGAGGATGAGGTAGGTAGATAGATGGGCTGTTTACAGATGGGCTATGTACAGGTGCAGTGATCTGTAAGCTGCTCTGACAGCTGGTGCTTAAAGCTAGTGAGGGAGATGTGTCTCCAGCTTCAGAGATTTTTGCAATTCGTTCCAGTCATGGGCAGCAGAGAACTGGAAGGAAAGACGACCAAAGGAGGAATTGGCTTTGGGGGTGACCAGTGAGAGATACCTGCTGGAGCATGTGCTACGAGTGGGTGCTGCTATGGTGACCAGTGCGCTGAGATAAGGCGGGGCTTTACCTATCAGAGACTTAACCTGAAGCCAGTGGGTTTGGCGACGAGTATGAAGCGAGGGCCAACCAACGAGAGCGTACAAGTCACAATGGTGGGTAGTGTATGGGCCTTTGGTGACAAAACGGTTGGCACTGTGATAGACTGCATCCAGTTTGTTGAGTAGAGTGTTGGAGGCTATTTTATAGATGACATCACCGAAGTCGAGGATCGGTAGGATGGTCAGTTTTACGAGGATATGTTTGGCAGCATGAGTGAAGGATGCTTTGTTGTGAAATAGGAAGCCGATTCTAGATTTAATTTTGGACTGGAGATGCTTAATGTGAGTCTGGAAGGAGAGTTTACAGTCTAACCAGACACCCAGGTATTTGTAATTGTCCACGTATTCTAAGTCAGAGCCGTCCAGAGTAGTGATGCTGGACGGGCGAGCAGGTGCGGGCAGTGATCGATTGGATTGCATGCATTTAGTTTTACTTGCCTTTAAGAGCAGTTGGAGGCTACAGAAGGAGAGTTGTATGGCATTGAAGCCAGGAGGGTTAACACAGTGTCCAAGGAGGGGACAGAAGTATACAGAATGGTGTCGTCTGCATAGAGGTGGATCAGAGAATCACCAGTAGCAAGAGCGACATCATTGATGTATACAGAAAAGAGAGTCTGCCCGAAATTGAACCCTGTGGCACACCCATAGAGACTGTCAGAGGTCCGGACAACAGGCCCTCCGATTTGACACACTGAACTCTATCAGAGAAGTAGTTGGTAAACCAGGCGAGGCAATCATTTGAGAAACCAAGGCTGTTGAGTCTGCCAATAAGAATGTTGTGATTGACAGAGTCGAAAGCCTTGGCCAGGTCGATTAATACGGCTGCACAGTAATGTCTCTTTTTGATGGCGGTTATGATGTCGTTTAGATCCTTGAATGTGGCTGAGGTGCACCCATGACCAGCTCTGAAACCAGATTGCATAGCGGAGAAGGTATGGTGGGTTTCGAAATGGTCAGTAATCTGTTTGTTAACTTGGCTTTCGAAGACCTTAGAAAGACAGGGTAGGATATATATCGGTCTGTAGCAGTTTGGGTCTAGAGTGTCACCCCCTTTGAAGAGGGGGATGACCATGGCAGCTTTCCAATCTTTGGGAATCTCAGACGATACGAAAGAGAGGTTGAACAGGCTAGTAATAGGGGTTGCAACAATTTTGGCGGATCATTTTAGAAAGAGGGGGTCCAGATTGTCTAGCCCGGGCTGATTTGTAGGGGTCCAGATTTTGCAGCTCTTTCAGAACATCAGCTATCTGGATTTGGGTGAAAGAGAAGCTGGGGAGGCTCGGGCAAGTAGATGCGGGGGTTGCGGAGCTGTTGGCCGGGGTTGGGGTAGCCATGAGGAAAGTATGGCCATCCGCAGAGAAATGCTTCTTGAAATGTTCGATTATCATGGATTTATCGGTTGTGACCATGTTGCCTAGCCTCAGTGCAGTGGGCAGCTGGGAGGAGAGGCTCTTGTTCTCCATGGACTTTACAGTGTCTCAAATTTTTGAGGAGTTAGAGCTACAGGATGCAAATTTCTGTTTGACAAAGCTAGCCTTTGCTTTCCTCACTGACTGTGTATATTGGTTCCTGACTTCCCTGAACAGTTGCATATCGCGGGGACTATTCAATGCTATTGCAGTCCGCCACAGGGTGTATTTTTTTTGGTCAAGGGCAGTCAGGTCTGGAGTGAACCAAGGGCTATATCTGTTCTTAGTTCTACATTTTTTGAAAGGGGCATGCTTATTTAAGATGGTGAGGAAATTACTTTTAAAGATCGACCAAGCATCCTCGACTGCCTGATGAGGTCAATATCCTTCCAGGATACCCGGGGCCAGGTCGATTAGAAAGGCCAGCTCGCAGAAGTGTTTTAGGTAGCGTTTGACAGTGATGAGGGGTGGTTGTTTGACCGCGGACCCATAGCGGATGCGGGCAATGAGGCAGTGATCGCTGAGATCCTAATTGAAAACAGTAGAGGTGTATTTGGAGGGCAAGTTGGTCAGGATAATATCTATGGGGGTGCCCATGTTTACGGATTTAGGGTTGTACCTGGTGGTTTCCTTGATAATTTGTGTGAGATTGAGGGCATCTAGTTTAGATTGTAGGACTGCTAGGGTGTTAAGCATTTCCCAGTTTAGGTCATCTAACAGAACAAACTCTGAAGATAGATGGGGGGCAATCAATTCACATATGGTGTCCAGGGCACAGCTGGGAGCTGAGGGGGTTCTTTAACAGTCTTTAACAATTTCTGGGCGTGGTAGAATAGATTCAGGGCATAATGTGCAGACAGGGGTATGGTGGGTGCGGGTACAGTGGAGGTAAGCCCAGGCACTGAGTGATGATAAGAGAGGTTGCATCTCTGGACACGCTGGTTATACTGGGTGAGGTCACCGCATGTGTGGAAGGTGGGACAAAGGAGGTATCTAAGGCATGTACAGTGTGACTAGCGGCTCCGCAGTAAACTAAAACAATGATAATTATCCTAAACAATAGTATACAAGGCATATTGACATTTGAGAGAGACATAAAGCGAGGCATAAATCAATCACAGGTGTTGATTGGGAGAGCTAGCTAAGACAACAACGGCTAAGACAACAACAACAGGTAAAATGGTGATGAATTGGCAGAGAGAGTCGGTTAACTACACACAAGGCCTGAGTTCGGGGCTAGGGCAAACAGATGAACAAAGGTAAACAAAGTGGAGTACCGTGATAAATGAACAGTCCAGCAGGCATCAGCTATGTAGCCAAGTGATCATAGGGTCCAGTGTACAGCAATAGTTGGAACAGGGAAGCCGCGGGGTAGTCGTTGCTAAGCTGGCACGCGGGAGACACAGCGTTAAAAGTTAGCAGTCCGGGGTAAGTAAAAGTGTCTGCTCCGACATCCGGCAAAGGCCGGTTGAAGGCACAGCTGATGGAATTACATCTGCGGACCAGTCGTGGTGGTACGGTGGGGCGCCGTGTCGATGAAGGGACCGGGTCAGATGGCAAAAGAGGTATTGTAGTTGTGGTCATTACGTTTGCCGGGAGATGCGCCTGGCTCAGGGCTAGCTTCGGGGCTGGCTCACTCAGTGGCAGCTAGCTAGCTGTGATGATCAGGAGTAATGGTCCAGGGTTTACAGCAGGAATCCGGCATTGTAGTGGAGAAAACCAGTCCGAGGCTGGCAGGTATTATCCAGGTTAAACAATGGCTGGTGCCTGAGCAGAGGGTAAAGGTTGCTAGCAATGGCTAACAATGACTAAATAGCTAGTAGCTGGCCAGCCTCTGATGAAAGTTTTGGCTATGAGGTCTAAAAAAAATTGCAGATCCGTGTCACATTGAGTGAGGCGGGTTACTGGAAGGTATATTTAATTTGAAACATGGAAAAAGAGATTGAAAAATGAATTAGAATAGATACAAAAAAGACTAAAAATACAAAAAGTAAACGAGAGGACGACAAACCACGTCTGGACTGCTACGCCATCTTGGTCACCAAGATTACAGCACCCTGGCTTCCCTTTGTGTATCATAATACACAAAGTAAGCAAAGCAATGAAATCATTTCAATATTGCCTAGAATGATGAATAAGATAGTAATGAAATAGATGTATATTTATTTTATTCTTTATTTAACTAGGCAAGTCAGTTAAGAACAAATTCTTATTTTCAATGACAGCCTAGGAACAGCGGGTTAACTGCCTGTTCAGGGGCAGAACGACAGATTTGTACCATGTCAGCTCAGGGGTTTGAACTTGCTACCTTCCGGTTACTAGTTCAACGCTCTAACCACTAGGCTACCCTGCCTATATAAGCAATAGGCCTACAACAATTGAGATGTACAAACCATGACATACGGGAATGATGAGCAGATAAAAGGCAATCCGTAATTACATTAATGAGTGAGCTAAGATGGACGTAGTAAATATAACTATTTCTTCAGCACTTTTGAAATGTGCAGCGACAGAATTCAGAACATGGGCCGTTCTTACAGAATTCTCCCTTATACACCAAGTCAGAACAGTAGGATGAATAAAGGGGGCATATAAGCAGACAATGAAATATCTTACAATATTCGATGATGACATTTCTCTAAAACAGGCTATAGTCCACATGTGCACCACTAAGTCAGAACGATAGGCTAAGTTCTGAGACGGAAAGGGACCAAATTATTAGGGTGAGGAACATGGGCTACTAACAGCTTGCTACAAAAACATACACTTGTTTGGGTGTAGGGCCTACGGAGCTGTGAGGGGAACGGCACCTCAGTACCTCCAGGCTCTGATCAGGCCCTACACCCAAACAAGGGCACTGCGTTCATCCACCTCTGGCCTGCTCGTCTCCCTACCACTGAGGAAGTACAGTTCCCGCTCAGCCCAGTCAAAACTGTTCGCTGCTCTGGCCCCCAATGGTGGAACAAACTCCCTCACGACGCCAGGACAGCGGAGTCAATCACCACCTTCCGGAGACACCTGAAACCCCACCTCTTTAAGGAATACCTAGGATAGGATAAAGTAATCCTTCTCACCCCCCCCCCCCTTAAAAGATTTAGATGCACTATTGTAAAGTGGCTGTTCCACTGGATGTCATAAGGTGAATGCACCAATTTGTAAGTCGCTCTGGATAAGTGCGTCTGCTAAATGACTTAAATGTAAATGTAAATGTACTTAGCATTACTTTCTTAGTTACAGTATACATATCTCCCTGGCATATTACATCATTTATGCAGCAGCATACAATACATTTTTGGACTCAACGTTGTTGTGCTGTTGTTGTGCTGTGCTCACTTGAACAGGAAGGTGAAACAGTGTTCAAATTTTGTCATCAAACTTTGTCATCAAAGTCTGGCGTTCTCTGGATTTATGGTGCTTTCAAGAAAACTGGGAATTCAGAAAAAAACAAGGTCAAATCATGATGTCAGTGATCTTCAAGTCAGAGCTCTAGTAAGAGGCCCGAATTCCCGAACTTGGAATTCCGAGTTGGATAACGTTCAAAACATATTTTTCCAGGTAGAGATCATTTTTTCAGAGTTCCCAGTTGTCATAAACTCACTGAAGTCTGTGAATCCCCAGTTTCCAGTTGTTTTGAAGTCAATCATGCCTGATTGACAGTGTTGCTAATTTATTCAACCTTTTCTGGCCCTTGGTGTTGTGTGTGAATGTTGATCCTTTTAAGCTTGGAAAAGCAGTGGTGTGAAGTACTTAAGTAAATATACTACTTAGGTAGTTTTTTTGGATATCTGTACTTTACTTTAATATTTATATTTTTGACAACTTTTACTTTTACTTCGCTACATTCCTAAAAAAATATTGTACTTTTTACTCCATACATTTTCCCTGACAACCCAAAGTACATGTTACATTTTGAATGTTTAGCAGGACAGGGAAATTGTGAAATTGATGTAGTTATCAAGAGAACACGTGGTCATCCCTACCGCCTCTGATCTGGCGGACTCACTAAACACAAATGCATCTTTTGTAAATAATGTCTGAGTGTTGGAGTGTGACCCTGGCTATACGTACATTTAGAAAACAACAAAATGGTGCCGTCTGCTTTGCTTAATTTAAAGAATTTGAAATGATGTATACTTTTAGTACTACTTTGATGCTTAAGTATATTTTAGCAATTGCATTTACTTTTGATACTTAAGTATATTTAAAACCAAATGCTATTAGACTTTTACTCAAGTAGTATTTTACTCGGTAACATTCATGTTTACTTGAGTAACTTTCTATTAAGGTATCTATACTTTTACTCAAGTACTACAATTGGGTACTTTTTCCACCACTGTAGAAAAGACCCTTTCAGACAGACGTTTTAAACCCTTAAACCCAGACCTGGACCACACACCCTCTCCACCGAAAAACAGGCATTGTAAGCAAAATAGTGACTGCATTGCAACGCTTGCAGTTAGCCACTGATTCCTTCCACACCACTCATTGTTGAATTTGCAATATCTGACTTGTTGTGTAATGTTTATGTCCAATGGCCGATGAGCAGTTTTATCTATAATTTCTCTTCATATGTTAAGGATGGAAATTTTGCAAGTAGATTGTCGACGTGAGTCATGATGATGACTGAGTTGTCTAGCTTGCTAGCTAGGATTTCGAAAGTGTGATGTTGACATCATTTTATCTGTGGCCAATGACCTTGAACCTTCTTGGAGGGGTATTTCTAATGTACATTTATGGCAGCACCCAAGGGGGTTTGAACTGCCTAGCTCTACCTGTAGATTATGCAGTGATGTAGCATCCCCATGAGTGACAGAACACTGAGCCAATCACTGCGCAACTAGAGAACATTACCAACGCATATGCTCTGTATTTTCCACTGGCTGCCCCTCCACCATAGAAAGCACTAAGCTAGGCTGAAACACATGCATTTTGGAGATGCCTTGCTCAATAAAACAAGAAAGAGAAAATGATTGTATTCAGCCCCCCCCCCGCCCTGACTGACGGTCACCAGTGATCGGCTCGTAGGCTATGCTTCATGTTCTATCCTGCTGGTTTGTATGCAAAGGGCCTACCGTCTATGTATTGTACGGCTTGTATGGTTCTTCTAATGGCCAAAACATTCATGGCTGTAACCACTTTAAGGTTCAGCAATGACTATGGGGGAACACTAGCACACACGCAAGTATGACTGTTTGGTACCTGATAAAGGGTGTGTAATCTGTAAAGTTAACAAAACAGCTTTTACAGTCAAGTCCTTCCAATTACTTCCTTTTGGACACTATCTGCATCCCAAATGGCACTCTATTCCCTACATTGTGCACTACTTTTCACCAAGGGTCCTGGTCAAAAGTAGTGCACTGCATAGGGAATAGGGTACTATTTGGGACGCACAATATATGTAACTATGTACACTCTCCTATGCCTCCGGATCAGTGCTTCATCTCTATGGATCAACTGCAAGGTTAAACAGCAGCCCTCCTAGCCGTGTTGGTGTTGATTGCACTTGGCATTGTAGATGTGATGCCCCTGTACTTGTTTATCAAATGAAGTAGTAAATCCTTCCTTTGACACAATTAGGATTAGGGATAAGCTTGTTTATCAGACCCAGCCAAGGCACTTTCTCCTCAGCTAACTGTAAAATTGCTTTCTCCTCACTTATTGTCTCCAGAAAATGAAGTAGGGTATTAACATATTTTCTCAGACAATGACATCTGGAGAGAGTAGGAGGCTTTAAACTGAAGTAGTTTCTTCTTGTTTCCAATTTAACAAAAATGTTACTGATAAAACCATAGCAAAGTACTTCCTGTCAGAGACATTTCAGTCACAGAGACAATGTAGGAGAGGAAGTATGATTAGGAATAAATATTGATGGGTGTTGAATTAATCCCAATGTGAAGACTGTTTTTAATTTAAATGTTTTATTGTCTTACGAAGTATCTGCTCAGTATAATATCAGCTACAAACTTCCAAGACAGAAACATGGTGTTTTCTGCCCCTTCTGGAGAGTTTTTCCTAGCCCCTGTGTTTCTGCCTCTGCATTATTGGTGGTGGGGATTTTATGCTGGGTATCTGCAGAACACTTTATACTGTATATCAAGGAATTTAGTATTGGTCAGGCTGTCTTGTACACTTTCACAGCTAAAAGCTGAATTGCAGTATACAGACAAAAATGAAGGGGGAAAAATAACAGTTAACAGTTAGCTAGCTGAAGATAAAATAACAGTTAACAGTTACTTAGCTGAAAATAAAAGAACAGTTAACAGTTAGCTAGCTGAAGATTAAAGAACAGTTAACAGTTAGCTAGCTGAAGATAAAATAACAGTTAACAGTTAGCTAGCTGAAGATAAAAGAACAGTTAACAGTTAACAGTTAGTTAGCTGAAGATAAAATAACAGTTAACAGATAGCTAGCTGAAAATAAAAGAACAGTTAACAGTTAGCTAGCTGAAGATAAAAGAACAGTTAACAGTTAGCTAGCTGAAGATAAAAGAACAGTTAACAGTTAGGTAGCTGAAAATAAAAGAACAGTTAACAGTTAGATAGCTGAAAATAAAATAACAGTTAACAGTTAGCTAGCTGAAGATAAAAGAACAGTTAACAGTTAGCTAGGTGAAAATAAAAGAACAGTTAACAGTTACTTAGCTGAAGATAAAAGAACAGTTAACAGTTAGGTAGCTGAAAATAAAAGAACAGTTAACAGTTAGGTAGCTGAAGATAAAAGAACAGTTAACAGATAGCTAGCTGAAGATAAAAGAACAGTTAACAGTTAGGTAGCTGAAGAAAAGAACAGTTAACAGATAGCTAGCTGAAGATAAAAGAACAGTTAACAGTTAGCTAGCTGAAGAAAACAGAAACGGAGAGCATCCAGGTCTCTAGCGTCAGAGAGTGCCTGCTCCCGGTGAAGGCATCTATTCTGCTGGCAGCCCGAGTTGGATCCTAGGGACAGGAGTGATGATGGTGAGGGTGCTGACAACTGCTGATGTAAAAAGGGTTTCATAATTGTTTTTTATTTATTGATCACATCAGCCAAGAATTTTGAAAAAAGATACTAGTGTGTGATCAACGGACAGAGGGCTCCATATATGCACCATATATGACTCTCCAGAGGAATGTCCATGTGTCTTTAGCATATCTAATCCACTGTAGTGCAAATCTCACCACATAGCAAATAAAGCAAACAAAGGAAGTGGTAGGAAGAGTATCAATGTGAGTTCTTTACTTAACTTGTATTATTGTGAGCTGTATAGAACGGTATGTGTTCTCTCTGTGTTCTGCCTTCTGTGTTCCATGTTCTCTTGTGTTCTTTCAAAGTGTAATGACTTCTTTATACTCTCTGATTTGAAAGTCGTGGTAAACGCAAGGGGAAGAAAGTGATTGGCTAGACCAAACTGGATAGCTGATGCATATTGTTCTAAGCTAAATGTATGAAAACTAAATCAATACAATTCACCATACATGTGGCAATAAAATGATTTCACCCCTCCATTTACTCAATCTTTAGAACTCATCTAGCCATATTTTAACATTATAATGAGCAGGTGGTGTTGCCATTCAAGGTTGTAGGCTAGTCTAAGGCTGTCTCCAATGGCACCCGATAGGGCACATCTTTTGACAAGGGCCCTATGAAGAAATAGTGCCCTATATAAGGAATAGGGTGTCATTTGGGATGCATCCTAGGTAAGGATAGAAGAAATGTCAGAGCCATGCTGGTAATTTAGCTTGGGCATCGCTTCAGTCTCTGTCTGTCTGTCTGTCTGTCTGTCTGTCTGTCTGTCTGTCTGTCTGTCTGTCTGTCTGTCTGTCTGTCTGTCTGTCTGTCTGTCTGTCTGTCTGTCTGTCTGTCTGTCTGTCTGTCTGTCTGTCTGTCTGTCTGTCTGTCATAGTGCCAGAGAGAGTATGTTTTTCAGGAGGCGACAGGAAGCCTAACAGCTTCACAGATGAGGATCAGGAGAATAAAGTAACGCTGTCAAACCTCAGAGAGAGCGGGGAGAAAAATAGAGGAGGAGTGAAAGGGGGAAGGAGAGAATGAGAGAGAGAGGGGAAGGCAGTGATAGAATGAAAAAAGAAAGAGTAAGGAGAGAGAAGAAGAGAAGGGATGAATGGTGGTTGATAGAGAGACCTAGAAAGAAGGACTGAGAGAGAGAGAGTGAGAGAGAGATAGAGAGAGAGAGAGAGAGAGAGAGAGAGAGAGAGAGAGAAACAGAAAGAGAAAAGGAAGAGAGATGGAGGAGAGAGAGAAAAACAGGTAGAAATGTGATTTGATTTACTATTGCAGAAAAAAACAGACAGAAGGACAATGAATCCCTTATAACCCTAACCCTGTTGTCACACCTCCCTCTGTGTTGCCTTTAAAATGGATGGAGGTGGATGTTTCCAATGTACAAGGTAGGCCAAGGCCTCAATGAGACATGTACAAAACACAACACACTGCTGAAATTAAACACAAATAAATAAAATCACACAATAACCGGTTCCTGTCTCTTTAAAAAAGCTTTAACCTGGTTGTTTGGTTTGATTGGCTCTGGACAGATTAGCCTTTATGTCACAAGCAGGAAGCAATAACGAAGTCTGATGGTTTTGACTTGTTACTCGCGTTGTCTGCAGGCCGGCGCTCTTGATTACACCACTTGTTGACTGACAGCCAGACAGGGAGGCAGAGGAAGGCAGACGGGTCGGGGAGGGAAGTGTGTTAGTGGGGCTAGTCTGATTGGACTTGAACGGATGCCTGGGAACGAGGGATCAATATGGAACCTGGAGGTACGTCGTGCCTGAGTCCAAGTTCCCGTCTTAATTGGGACGAGTTATTGACGGTAAGCTTAATTAGTCATATTGGCAATCAATTGGCCACTCTGTGTCCCAAATGGCACCCTATTCCCTATAGAGTGCACTAGGCTACATTTGACTAGAGCACTATGGACCCTAGTCAAAAGTAGTGCACTATTTAGAGAAAATGGGTACCATTTGGGACACAGTTGTGTGTTGAATAGATAGAGAACGAGAAGGATGTGTGTTAGATAGATATAGAACTAGAAGGATGTGTGATAGATAGATAAATAGATAGATAGATAGATATATAGATAGATAGATAGATAGATAGATAGATAGATAGATAGATAGATAGATAGATAGATAGATAGATAGATAGATAGATAGATAGATAATGCATGCAGAGCAGAATTAGGCCGATACCCACTAATTATCAAAATCCAGAAAAGAGCTGTTAAATTCTACAACCACCTAAAAGGAAGCGATTCCCAAACCTTCCATAACAAAGCCATCACCTACAGAGAGATGAACCTGGAGAAGAGTCCCCTAAGCAAGCTGGTCCTGGGGCTCTGTTCACAAACACAAACACACCCCACAGAGCCCCGGGACAGCAGCACAATTAGACCCTAACAAATCATGAGAAAACAAAAAGATAATTACTTTACACATTGGAAAGAATTAACAAAAAAACAGAGCAAACTAGAATGCTATTTGGCCCTAAACTGAGAGTACACAGTGGCAGAATACCTGTCCACTGTGACTGACCCAAACTTAAGGAAAGCTTTGAGTATGTACAGACTTAGTGAGCATAAACTTGCTATTGAGAAAGGCCACCGTAGACAGACCTGGCTCTCAAGAGAAGACAGGATTTGTGCACACTGCCCACAAAATGAGCTGGAAACTGAGCTGATCTTCCTAACCTCCTGTCCAACGTATGACCATATTACAGATACATATTTCCCTCGGATTACACAGATCCACAAAGAATTCGAAAACAAATCAAATTTTGATCAACTCACATATCTACTGGAATGAAATTCCACAGTGTGCCATCACAGCAGCAAGATTTGTGACCTGTTGCCACAAGAAAAAGGCAACCAGTGAAGAACAAACACCATTGTAAATACAACCCATATTTATCCGTATTTATTTTCCCTTGTGTACTTTAACTATTTGTACATTGTTACAACACTGTATATACAGTGGGGCAAAAAAGTATTTAGTCAGCCACCAATTGTGTAAGTTCTCCCACTTAAAAAGATGAGAGAGGCCTGTAATTGTCATCATAGGTACACTTCAACTATGACAGACAAAATGAGAAAAAAAGAATCCAGAAAATCACATTGTAGGATTTTTTATGAATTTATTTGCAAATTGTGGTGGAAAATAAGTATTTGGTCAAGAACAAAAGTTTATCTCAATACTGTTATATACCCTTTGTTGGCAATGAAAGAGGTCAAACGTTTTCTGTAAGTCTTCACAAGGTTTTCACACACTGTTGCTGGTATTTTGGCCCATTCCTCCATGCAGATCTCCTCTAGAGCAGTGATGTTCTGGGGCTGTTGCTAGGCAACACAGACTTTCAACTCCCTCCAAAGATTTTCTAGGGGGTTGAGATCTGGAGACTGGCTAGGCCACTCCAGGACCTTGAAATGCTTCTTACGAAGCCACTCCTTCGTTGCCCGGGCGGTGTGTTTGGGATCATTGTCATGCTGAAAGACCCAGCCACGTTTCATCTTCAATGCCCTTGCTGATGGAAGGAGGTTTTCACTCAAAATCTCACGATACATGGCCCCATTCATTCTTTCCTTTACACGGATCAGTCTTCCTGGTCTCTTTGCAGAAAAACAGCCCCAAGCATGATGTTTCCACCCCCATGCTTCACAGTAGGTATGGTGTTCTTTGGATGCAACTCAGCATTCTTTGTCCTCCAAACACGACGAGTTGAGTTTTTACCAAAAAGTTATATTTTGATTTCATCTGACCATATGACATTCTCCTAATCTTCTTCTGGATCATCCAAATACTCTCTAGCAAACTTCAGACGGGCCTGGACATGTTCTGGCTTAAGCAGGGGGACACGTCTGGCACTGCAGGATTTGAGTCCCTGGCGGCGTATTGTGTTACTGATGGTAGGCTTTGTTACTTTGGTCCCAGCTCTCTGCAGGTCATCCACCAGGTCCCCCTGTGTGGTTCTGGGATTTTTGCTCACCGTTCTTGTGAACATTTTGACCCCACCAGGTGAGATCTTGCGTGGAGTGGTCTTTTATGTCTTCCATTTCCTAATAATTGCTCCCACAGTTGATTTCTTCAAACCAAGCTGCTTACCTATTTCAGATTCAGTCTTCCCAGCCTGGTGCAGGTCTACAATTTTGTTTCTGGTGTCCTTTGACAGCTCTTTGGTCTTGGCCATAGTGGAGTTTGGAGTGTGACTGTTTGAGGTTGTGGACAGGTGTCTTTTATACTGATAACAAGTTCAAACAGGTGCCATTAATACAGGTAACGAGTGGAGGACAGAGGAGCCTCTTAAAGAAGAAGTTACAGGTCTGTGAGAGCCAGAAATCTTGCTTGTTTGTAGGTGACCAAATACTTATTTTCCACCATAATTTGCAAATAAATTCATTAAAAATCCTACAATGTGATTTTCTGGATTTTTTTTCTCTCATTTTGTCTGTCATAGTTGAAGTGTACCTATGACGAAAATTACAGGCCTCTCTCATCTTTTTAAGTGGGAGAACTTGCACAATTGGTGGCTGACTAAATACTTTTTTGCCCCACTGTATATATATATATATAATATGACATTTGTAATGTCTTTATTGTTTTGAAACTTCTGTATGTGTATTGTTTACTGTTAATTTTATTGTTTATTTCACTTTGGAAAATGATCTACCGCACTTGCTTTGGTAATGTTAACACGTTTCCCATGCCAATAAAGCCCCTTGAATTGAATTGAATTGAATTGAATAGAGAACTAGAAGGATGTGTGTTAGATAGATAGAGAACTAGAAGGATGTGTGTTTGATAGATAGAGAACTAGAAGGATGTGTGTTAGATAGATAGAGAACTAGAAGGGTGTGTGTTAGATAGAGAACTAGGTTAGATAGATAGAGAACTAGAAGGATGTGTGTTAGATAGATAGATAGATAGATAGATAGATAGATAGATAGATAGATAGATAGATAGATAGATAGATAGATAGAAGGGTGTGTGTTAGATAGATAGAGAACTAGAAGGGTGTGTGTTAGATAGATAGAGAACTAGGTTAGATAGATAGAGAACTAGAAGAGTGCATCCAAAATGCATCTCATTTACTATATAGTGCACTGCTTTTGACCAGAGCAGATAGTTGCATACTATAGGAAATTGGAAATTGGGTGTCATTTGGGACTGAACCACATCGTCGGCATCTTTTTATTGCTGTTTTTGAGGTGAGTGAAAAGCTTGACTTGAATAGGTAACTGTTTTGTATGGTGATAATCACTGTCTTTCATACATATTCAGTGGTGTTGTGTATGAATGAGAAAGTACATGCAGAATGATCACAAATCACCAATTACAAACAAAGGAAAGAGATACAGCTCTGCATTTAACTGACAGACAATGGGATAACGGAGGAGACTCAAACTAGAATTTTCAAAGGCTCCATCCATCTCTCTCGCTCTCTCTCCTCCCCCTCTCACTCCTTCCTCCTCTCTATCGCTCCCTCTCTCTCTTCCCCCTCACTCCCTCTCCCTCCTCCCCCTCTATCCCCCTCCCTCCCTCTCCCCCTCTCATATGCCGGCTGCATAATTGCCTTTCCGTTCGGCTGCCCGTGGGGCGAAGTGGGGCCCTCACAACGTCACCTTGGTAATAGTGATTGATGGAGTCGATACTCCTCCTCGGTTCCAGAACATCAGGCATCTCCGCACACAGACATGACACATTTTCTAGGAACAAATTATAATCTGCGGGCTCGTAATTAATCCCTTCTGGGGAAAGGGAAATATTGTGAATACCTGTGAACTTGTCTACAAGGAGACAGCAAGCGCTCCCCTGTACTACAGAGTGTAGTCATGGTGGAGAGTAAATTACTGTACCATTGGGTGGGCTTTCAGTCCCAGTATGGACAGTTGAGGGGTGAGATGGAAGAAGAAGATCAAAGGTACAGAGGTGGACGTGGGTATAGAGGTGGAGGTAGGTATAGAGGTGGAGGTAGGTATAGAGGTGGAGGTAGGTATAGAGGTGGAGGTGGGTATAGAGGTGGAGGTAGGTATAGAGGTGGAGGTGGGTATAGAGGTGGAGGTGGGTATAGAGGTGGAGGTAGGTATAGAGGTGGAGGTAGGTATAGAGGTGGAGGTAGGTATAGAGGTGGAGGTGGGTATAGAGGTGGAGGTAGGTATAGAGGTGGAGGTAGGTATAGAGGTGGAGGTGGGTATAGAGGTGGAGGTGGGTATAGAGTTGGAGGTGGGTATAGAGGTGGAGGTAGGTATAGAGGTGGAGGTGGGTATAGAGGTGGAGGTAGGTATAGAGGTGGAGGTAGGTATAGAGGTGGAGGTAGGTATAGAGGTGGAGGTAGGTATAGAGGTGGAGGTAGGTATAGAGGTGGAGGTAGGTATAGAGGTGGAGGTAGGTATAGAGGTGGAGGTAGGTATAGAGGTGGAGGTAGGTATAGAGGTGGAGGTGGGTATAGAGGTGGAGGTGGGTATAGAGGTGGAGGTAGGTATAGAGGTGGAGGTGGGTATAGAGGTGGAGGTGGGTATAGAGGTGGAGGTGGAGGTGGGTATAGAGGTGGAGGTGGGTATAGAGGTGGAGGTGGAGGTGGGTATAGAGGTGGAGGTGGAGGTGGAGGTGGGTATAGAGGTGGAGGTGGAGGTGGGTATAGAGGTGGAGGTGGGTATAGAGGTGGAGGTGGGTATAGAGGTGGAGGTGGAGGTGGGTATAGAGGTGGAGGTGGGTATAGAGGTGGAGGTGGGTATAGAGGTGGAGGTGGGTATAGAGGTGGAGGTGGGTATAGAGGTGGAGGTGGGTATAGAGGTGGAGGTGGGTATAGAGGTGGAGGTGGGTATAGAGGTGGAGGTGGGTATAGAGGTGGAGGTGGAGGTGGGTATAGAGGTGGAGGTGGGTATAGAGGTGGAGGTGGGTATAGAGGTGGAGGTGGAGGTGGGTATAGAGGTGGAGGTGGGTATAGAGGTGGAGGTGGGTATAGAGGTGGAGGTGGGTATAGAGGTGGAGGTGGGTATAGAGGTGGAGGTGGAGGTGGGTATAGAGGTGGAGGTGGGTATAGAGGTGGAGGTGGGTATAGAGGTGGAGGTGGGTATAGAGGTGGAGGTGGGTATAGAGGTGGAGGTGGGTATAGAGGTGGAGGTGGGTATAGAGGTGGAGGTGGGTATAGAGGTGGAGGTGGAGGTGGGTATAGAGGTGGAGGTGGGTATAGAGGTGGAGGTGGGTATAGAGGTGGAGGTGGGTATAGAGGTGGAGGTGGAGGTGGGTATAGAGGTGGAGGTGGGTATAGAGGTGGAGGTGGGTATAGAGGTGGAGGTGGGTATAGAGGTGGAGGTGGGTATAGAGGTGGAGGTGGAGGTGGGTATAGAGGTGGAGGTGGAGGTGGGTATAGAGGTGGAGGTGGGTATAGAGGTGGAGGTGGAGGTGGGTATAGAGGTGGAGGTGGAGGTGGAGGTGGGTATAGAGGTGGAGGTGGGTATAGAGGTGGAGGTGGAGGTGGGTATAGAGGTGGAGGTGGGTATAGAGGTGGAGGTAGGTATAGAGGTGGAGGTAGGTAGAGGTGGATAGAGGTGGAGGTGGGTATAGAGGTGGAGGTGGGTATAGAGGTGGAGGTGGGTATAGAGGTGGAGGTAGGTATAGAGGTGGAGGTGGGTATAGAGGTGGAGGTAGGTATAGAGGTGGAGGTAGGTATAGAGGTGGAGGTAGGTATAGAGGTGGAGGTGGGTATAGAGGTGGAGGTGGAGGTGGGTATAGAGGTGGAGGTAGGTATAGAGGTGGAGGTAGGTATAGAGGTGGAGGTGGGTATAGAGGTGGAGGTAGGTATAGAGGTGGAGGTAGGTATAGAGTTGGAGGTGGGTATAGAGTTGGAGATGGGTATAGAGTTGGAGGTGGGTATAGAGGTGGAGGTAGGTATAGAGGTGGAGGTGGGTATAGAGGTGGAGGTAGGTATAGAGGTGGAGGTAGGTATAGAGGTGGAGGTGGGTATAGAGGTGGAGGTGGAGGTGGGTATAGAGGTGGAGGTAGCTATAGAGGTGGAGGTAGGTATAGAGGTGGAGGTAGGTATAGAGGTGGAGGTAGGTATAGAGGTGGAGGTGGGTATAGAGGTGGATGTGGGTATAGAGTTGGAGATGGGTATAGAGTTGGAGGTGGGTATAGAGTTGGAGGTAGGTATAGAGGTGGAGGTGGGTATAGAGTTGGAGGTAGGTATAGAGGTGGAGGTAGGTATAGAGGTGGAGGTGGGTATAGAGGTGGACGTGGGTATAGAGTTGGAGGTGGGTATAGAGGTGGAGGTGGGTATAGAGATGGAGGTGGGTATAGACTTGGAGGTAGGTATAGAGGTGGATGTGGGTATAGAGTTGGAGGTGGGTATAGAGTTGGAGGTAGGTATAGAGGTGGAGGTAGGTATAGAGGTGGACGTAGGTATAGAGGTGGAGGTAGGTATAGAGGTGGAGGTAGGTATAGAGGTGGACGTAGGTATAGAGGTGGAGGTAGGTATAGAGGTGGAGGTAGGTATAGAGGTGGAGGTGGGTATAGAGGTGGATGTGCGTATAGAGTTGGAGGTAGGTATAGAGGTGGAGGTGGGTATAGAGGTGGAGGTGGGTATAGAGGTGGATGTGCGTATAGAGTTGGAGGTAGGTATAGAGGTGGAGGTGGGTATAGAGGTGGATGTGCGTATAGAGTTGGAGGTAGGTATAGAGGTGGAGGTGGGTATAGAGCTGGAGGGAGGTATAGAGGTGGAGGTGGGTATAGAGTTGGACGTGGGTATAGAGTTGGAGGTAGGTATAGAGGTGGAGGTGGGTATAGAGGTGGAGGTAGGTATAGAGGTGGAGGTAGGTATAGAGGTGGAGGTAGGTATAGAGGTGGAGGTAGGTGTGGAGGTGGGTATAGAGGTGGACGTGGGTATAGAGTTGGAGGTGGGTATAGAGGTGGATGTGGGTATAGAGTTGGAGGTGGGTATAGAGTTGGAGGTAGGTATAGAGGTGGAGATGGGTATGGAGGTGGAGGTGGGTATAGAGATGGACGTGGGTATAGAGTTGGAGGTGGGTATAGAGGTGGAGGTGGGTATAGAGTTGGAGGTGGGTATAGAGTTGGAGGTAGGTATAGAGGTGGAGGTGGGTATGGAGGTGGAGGTGGGTATAGAGATGGACGTGGGTATAGAGTTGGAGGTGGGTATAGAGGTGGAGGTAGGTATAGAGGTAGAGGCAGGTATAGAGGCGGAGGTAGGTATAGAGGTGGAGGTAGGTATAGAGGTGGATGTGGGTATAGAGTTGGAGGTGGGTATAGAGTTGGAGGTGGGTATAGAGGTGGATGTGGGTATAGAGTTGGAGGTGGGTATAGAGTTGGAGGTGGGTATAGAGTTGGAGGTAGGTATAGAGGTGGAGGTGGGTATAGAGCTGGAGGTATGTATAGAGGTGGAGGTAGGTATAGAGGTGGACGTGGGTATAGAGCTGGAGGTAGGTATAGAGGTGGAGGTAGGTATAGAGGTGGACGTGGGTATAGAGTTGGAGGTGGGTATAGAGTTGGAGGTGGGTATAGAGGTGGACGTGGGTATAGAGTTGGAGGTGGGTATAGAGTTGGAGGTGGGTATAGAGATGGAGGTGGGTATAGAGTTGGAGGTAGGTATAGAGGTGGAGGTGGGTATAGAGTTGGAGGTATGGATATAGAGGTGGAGGTAGGTATAGAGGTGGAGGTGGGTATAGAGTTGGAGGTATGGATATAGAGGTGGAGGTAGGTATAGAGGTGGAGGTAGGTATAGAGGTGGACGTGGGTATAGAGTTGGAGGTAGGTATAGAGTATGAGGTGGGTATAGAGTTGGAGGTGGGTATAGAGTTGGAGGTGGGTATAGAGATGGAGATGGGTATAGAGAATGAGGTGGGTATAGAGTTGGAGGTAGGTATAGAGGTGGAGGTGGGTATAGAGGTGGAGGTGGGTATAGAGGTGGAGGTAGGTATAGAGATGGAGGTAGGTTTAGAGGTGGAGGTAGGTATAGAGGTGGAGGTAGGTATAGAGTTGGAGGTAGGTATAGATGTGGAGGTAGGTATAGAGTTGGAGGTAGGTATAGAGGTGGAGGTAGGTATAGAGGTGGAGGTGGGTATAGAGTTGGAGGAATGGATATAGAGGTGGAGGTAGGTATAGAGGTGGAGGTAGGTATAGAGGTGGAGGTAGGTATAGAGGTGGAAGTAGGTATAGAGGTGGAGGTGGGTATAGAGGTGGAGGTGGGTATAGAGGTGGATGTGAGTATAGAGTTGGAGGTAGGTATAGAGGTGGAGGTGGGTATAGAGCTGGAGGGAGGTATAGAGGTGGAGATGGGTATAGAGGTGGACGTGGGTATAGAGTTGGAGGTAGGTATAGAGGTGGAGGTGGGTATTGAGGTGGAGGTAGGTATAGAGGTGGAGGTAGGTATAGAGGTGGAGTTAGGTATAGAGGTGGAGGTAGGTATGGAGGTGGAGGTGGGTATAGAGGTGGACGTGGGTATAGAGTTGGAGGTGGGTATAGAGGTGGATGTGGGTATAGAGTTGGAGGTGGGTATAGAGGTGGATGTGGGTATAGAGGTGGAGGTGGGTATAGAGCTGGAGGTAGGTATAGAGTTGGAGGTGGGTATAGAGTTGGAGGTGGGTATAGAGTTGGAGGTAGGTATAGAGGTGGAGGTGGGTATAGAGCTGGAGGTAGGTATAGAGGTGGAGGTAGGTATAGAGGTGGACGTGGGTATAGAGTTGGAGGTGGGTATAGAGTTGGGGGTGGGTATAGATGTGGACGTGGGTATAGAGTTGGAGGTGGGTATAGAGTTGGAGGTGGGTATAGAGTTGGAGGTGGGTATAGAGATGGAGGTGGGTATAGAGTTGGAGGTAGGTATAGAGGTGGAGGTGGGTATAGAGTTGGAGGTATGGATATAGAGGTGGAGGTAGGTATAGAGGTGGAGGTAGGTATAGAGGTGGAGGTGGGTATAGAGTTGGAGGTATGGATATAGTGGTGGAGGTAGGTATGGAGGTGGAGGTAGGTATAGAGGTGCAGGTAGGTATAGAGTTGGAGGTGGGTATAGAGTTGGAGGTGGGTATAGAGATGGAGGTGGGTATAGAGTTGGAGGTAGGTATAGAGGTGGAGGTGGGTATAGAGTTGGAGGTATGGATATAGAGGTGGAGGTAGGTATAGAGGTGGAGGTAGGTATAGAGGTGGAGGTGGGTATAGAGGTGGAGGTAGGTATAGAGGTGGACGTGGGTATAGAGTTGGAGGTGGGTATAGAGTTGGAGGTAGGTATAGAGGTGGAGGTAGGTATGGAGGTGGAGGTGGGTATAGAGATGGACGTGGGTATAGAGTTGGAGGTGGGTATAGAGGTGGAGGTAGGTATAGAGGTGGAGGCAGGTATAGAGGCGGAGGTAGGTATAGAGGTGGAGGTAGGTATAGAGGTGGATGTGGGTATAGAGTTGGAGGTGGGTATAGAGTTGGAGGTGGGAATAGAGTTGGAGTTGGGTATAGGGGTGGAGGTGGGTATAGAGGTGGATGTGGGTATAGAGATGGAGGTGGGTATAATGTTGGAGGTATGTAAAGAGGTGGAGGTAGGTGTGGAGGTGGAGGTAGGTGTGGAGGTGGATGTATGTATAGAGGTGGAGGTGGAGGTAGGTAAAGAGGTGGAGGTATGTATAGAGGTGGAGGTAGGTAAAGAGGTCGAGGTAGGTATAGAGGTGGAGGTAGGTAAAGAGGTGGAGGTATGTATAGAGGTGGAGGTAGGTATAGAGGTGGAGGTAGGTAAAGAGGTGGAGGTAGGTATAGAGGTTGGAGGTAGGTAAAGAGGTGGAGGTATGTATAGAGGTTGAGGTATGTATAGAGGTGGGGTAGGTATAGAGGTGGAGGTAGGTATAGAGGTGGAGGTAGGTATGGAGGTGGAGGTAGATATGGAGGTGGAGGTAGGTGTTGAGGTGGAGGTAGGTATTGAGGTGGAGGTAGGTATAGAGGTGGAGGTGGAGGTAGTTTTAGAGGTGGAGGTAGGTATAGAGGTGGAGGTAGGTATGGAGGTGGAGGTAGATATGGAGGTGGAGGTAGGTATAGAGGTGGAGGTAGGTATAGAGGTGGAGGTAGGTATAGAGGTGGAGGTATGTATAGAGGTGGAGGTAGGTATAGAGTTGGAGGTATGTATAGAGGTGGAGGTAGTTGTGGAGGTGGAGGTATGTATAGAGATGGAGGTAGGTTTAGAGGTGGAGGTAGGTATAGAGGTGGAGGTAGGTATAGAGTTGGAGGTAGGTATAGATGTGGGAGGTAGGTATAGAGTTGGAGGTAGGTATAGAGGTGGAGGTAGGTATAGAGGTGGAGGTGGGTATAGAGTTGGAGGAATGGATATAGAGGTGGAGGTAGGTATAGAGGTGGAGGTAGGTATAGAGGTGGAGGTAGGTATAGAGGTGGAAGTAGGTATAGAGGTGGAGGTGGGTATAGAGGTGGAGGTGGGTATAGAGGTGGATGTGAGTATAGAGTTGGAGGTAGGTATAGAGGTGGAGGTGGGTATAGAGCTGGAGGGAGGTATAGAGGTGGAGATGGGTATAGAGGTGGACGTGGGTATAGAGTTGGAGGTAGGTATAGAGGTGGAGGTGGGTATTGAGGTGGAGGTAGGTATAGAGGTGGAGGTAGGTATAGAGGTGGAGTTAGGTATAGAGGTGGAGGTAGGTATGGAGGTGGAGGTGGGTATAGAGGTGGACGTGGGTATAGAGTTGGAGGTGGGTATAGAGGTGGATGTGGGTATAGAGTTGGAGGTGGGTATAGAGGTGGATGTGGGTATAGAGGTGGAGGTGGGTATAGAGCTGGAGGTAGGTATAGAGTTGGAGGTGGGTATAGAGTTGGAGGTGGGTATAGAGTTGGAGGTAGGTATAGAGGTGGAGGTGGGTATAGAGCTGGAGGTAGGTATAGAGGTGGAGGTAGGTATAGAGGTGGACGTGGGTATAGAGTTGGAGGTGGGTATAGAGTTGGGGGTGGGTATAGATGTGGACGTGGGTATAGAGTTGGAGGTGGGTATAGAGTTGGAGGTGGGTATAGAGTTGGAGGTGGGTATAGAGATGGAGGTGGGTATAGAGTTGGAGGTAGGTATAGAGGTGGAGGTGGGTATAGAGTTGGAGGTATGGATATAGAGGTGGAGGTAGGTATAGAGGTGGAGGTAGGTATAGAGGTGGAGGTGGGTATAGAGTTGGAGGTATGGATATAGTGGTGGAGGTAGGTATGGAGGTGGAGGTAGGTATAGAGGTGCAGGTAGGTATAGAGTTGGAGGTGGGTATAGAGTTGGAGGTGGGTATAGAGATGGAGGTGGGTATAGAGTTGGAGGTAGGTATAGAGGTGGAGGTGGGTATAGAGTTGGAGGTATGGATATAGAGGTGGAGGTAGGTATAGAGGTGGAGGTAGGTATAGAGGTGGAGGTGGGTATAGAGGTGGAGGTAGGTATAGAGGTGGACGTGGGTATAGAGTTGGAGGTGGGTATAGAGTTGGAGGTAGGTATAGAGGTGGAGGTAGGTATGGAGGTGGAGGTGGGTATAGAGATGGACGTGGGTATAGAGTTGGAGGTGGGTATAGAGGTGGAGGTAGGTATAGAGGTGGAGGCAGGTATAGAGGCGGAGGTAGGTATAGAGGTGGAGGTAGGTATAGAGGTGGATGTGGGTATAGAGTTGGAGGTGGGTATAGAGTTGGAGGTGGGAATAGAGTTGGAGTTGGGTATAGGGGTGGAGGTGGGTATAGAGGTGGATGTGGGTATAGAGATGGAGGTGGGTATAATGTTGGAGGTATGTAAAGAGGTGGAGGTAGGTGTGGAGGTGGAGGTAGGTGTGGAGGTGGATGTATGTATAGAGGTGGAGGTGGAGGTAGGTAAAGAGGTGGAGGTATGTATAGAGGTGGAGGTAGGTAAAGAGGTCGAGGTAGGTATAGAGGTGGAGGTAGGTAAAGAGGTGGAGGTATGTATAGAGGTGGAGGTAGGTATAGAGGTCGAGGTAGGTAAAGAGGTGGAGGTAGGTATAGAGGTTGGAGGTAGGTAAAGAGGTGGAGGTATGTATAGAGGTTGAGGTATGTATAGAGGTGGGGGGTAGGTATAGAGGTGGAGGTAGGTATAGAGGTGGAGGTAGGTATGGAGGTGGAGGTAGATATGGAGGTGGAGGTATAGGTGTTGAGGTGGAGGTAGGTATTGAGGTGGAGGTAGGTATAGAGGTGGAGGTGGAGGTAGTTTTAGAGGTGGAGGTAGGTATAGAGGTGGAGGTAGGTATGGAGGTGGAGGTAGATATGGAGGTGGAGGTAGGTATAGAGGTGGAGGTAGGTATAGAGGTGGAGGTAGGTATAGAGGTGGAGGTATGTATAGAGGTGGAGGTAGGTATAGAGTTGGAGGTATGTATAGAGGTGGAGGTAGTTGTGGAGGTGGAGGTATGTATAGAGGTGGAGGTGGAGGTATGTAAAGAGTTGGAGGTAGGTATAGAGGTGGAGGTAGGTATAGAGGAAGGTACAGAGGCCGGAGGTGGGTACAGAGGTGAAGGCAGTGGTAGATTATTTAAGGTTTTAAAAGGCTTCTGCAGTTTAGTATTTCCACTTAGAATTTGAGTCCCCTAAAAAAATGTCCATTAATTATAATCCACATAATTATTCACATTTCCTGTTGCTGCAGGATTATTTTCCTGCTGTAGCAAACTGGCTCAAATTTAGATCCTACATCTGTATAATGGTGGAGATTAATCTCCTTGCTCTGTATTTACCTCCTGCTCTGTCTAACAAGCCTTTAGAATGAATCATAAATTAGCTTCTGACAGGAATAACTGGACCAGGCCTAAATAGATCGGACACATCAACAGGGACGGTCACACACACACACTAATGAGGCGCAGACCCTCCATCTGTCAATCAATTGGATGGAATGTGAGTCTGACCCTTGTAAGTGTAGGTCTCCTGTCCTGCCACACACCTGTCTGGCCCCTGTGTGTGTAGGTCTCCAGTCCTGCTACACTCCTCTCTGACCCTTGTAGGTGTAGGTCTCCTGTCCTGCTACACTCCTCTCTGACCCATGTATGTGTAGGTCTCCAGTCCTGCTACACTCCTTTCTGACCCTTGTAGGTGTAGGTCTCCTGTCCTGCTACACTCATCTAAGGCCCCTGTATGTGTAGGTCGTCAGTCCTGCTACACTCCTCTCTGACCCTTGTAGGTGTAGGTCTCCTGTCCTGCCACACACCTGTCTGGCCCCTGTGTGTGTAGGTCTCCAGTCCTGCTACACTCCTCTCTGGCCCTTGTAGGTGTAGGTCTCCTGTCCTGCCACACACCTGTCTGGCCCCTGTGTGTGTAGGTCTCCAGTCCTGCTACACTCCTCTCTGACCCTTGTAGGTGTAGGTCTCCTGTCCTGATACACACCTGTCTGGCCCCTGTGTGTGTAGGTCTCCAGTCCTGCTACACTCCTATCTGACCCTTGTAGGTGTAGGTCTCCTGTCCTGCCACACACCTGTCTGGCCCCTGTGTGTGTAGGTCTCCAGTCCTGCTACACTCCTCTCTGACCCTTGTAGGTGTAGGTCTCCTGTCCTGATACACACCTGTCTGGCCCCTGTGTGTGTAGGTCTCCAGTCCTGCTACACTCCTCTCTGGCCCTTGTAGGTGTAGGTCTCCTGTCCTGCTACACTCCTCTCTGACCCCTGTAGGTGTAGGTCTATTGTCCTGCTACAATCCTCTCTGACCCATGTATGTGTAGGTCTCCAGTCCTGCTACACTCCTTTCTGACCCTTGTAGGTGTAGGTCTCCTGTCCTGCTACACTCATGTAAGGCCCCTGTATGTGTAGGTCGTCAGTCCTGCTACACTCCTCTCTGACCCTTGTAGGTGTAGGTCTCCTGTCCTGCTACACTCCTCTCTGGCCCCTGTATGTGTAGGTCTCCTGTCCTGCTACACTCCTCTCTGACCCTTGTAGGTGTAGGTCTCCTGTCCTGCTACACTCATCTCTGACTTCTGTAGGTCTCCTGTCATACTACACTCATCTCTGGCCCCTGTATGTGTAGGTCTCCAGTCCTCCTACACTCCTCTCTGACCCTTGTAGGTGTAGGTATCCTGTCCTGCTACACTCCTCTCTGACCACTGTAGATGTATGTCTCCAGTCCTGCTACACTCCTCTCTGACCCTTGTATCTGCAGGTCTCCAGTCCTGCTTACACTCCTCTCTGACCCTTGTAGGTGTAGGTCTCCTTTCCTACTATACTCCTCTCTGACCCTTGTAGGTGTAGGTCTCCTGTCCTGCTACACTCCTCTCTGACCCTTGTAGGTATAGGTCTCCTGTCCTGCTACACTCATCTCTGGCTCCTGTATGTGTAGGTCTCCAGTCCTGCTACACTCCTCTCTGACCCTTGTAGGTCTCCTTTCCTGCTACACTCCTCTCTGACCCTTGTAGGTATAGGTCTCCTGTCCTGCTACACTCATTTCTGGCTCCTGTATGTGTAGGTCTCCAGTCCTGCTACACTCCTCTCTGATCCATGTAGGTCTCCTTTCCTGCTACACTCCTCTCTGACCCTTGTAGGTATAGGTCTCCTGTCCTGCTACACTCATTTCTGGCTCCTGTATGTGTAGGTCTCCAGTCCTGCTACACTCCTCTCTGACCCTTGTAGGTCTCCTTTCCTGCTACACTCCTCTCTGACCCTTGTAGGTATAGGTCTCCTGTCCTGCTACACTCATTTCTGGCTCCTGTATGTGTAGGTCTCCAGTCTTGCTACACTCCTCTCTGATCCATGTAGGTCTCCTTTCCTGCTACATTTCTCTCTGACCCTTGTAGGTATAGGTCTCCTGTCTTGCTATACTCCTCTCTGACCCTTGTAGGTATAGGTCTCCTGTCCTGCTACACTCCTTTCTGACCCTTGTAGGTGTAGGTCTCCTTTCCTGCTACGCTCCTCTCTGACCCTTGTAGGTGTAGGTCTCCTTTCCTGCTACACTCCTCTCTGACCCTTGTAGGTGTAGGTCTCCTGTCCTGCTACACTCATCTCTGACCCCTGTAGGTGTAGGTCTATTGTCCTGCTACAATCCTCTCTGACCCATGAATGTGTAGGTCTCCAGTCCTGCTACACTCCTTTCTGACCCTTGTAGGTGTAGGTCTCCTGTCCTGCTACACTCATCTAAGGCCCCTGTATGTGTAGGTCTTCAGTCCTGCTACACTCCTCTCTGGTCCCTGTATGTGTAGGTCTCCAGTCCTGCTACACTCCTCTCTGACCCTTGTAGGTGTAGGTCTCCTGTCCTGCTACACTCCTCTCTGGCCCCTGTATGTGTAGGTCTCCTGTCCTGCTACACTCCTCTCTGACCCTTGTAGGTGTAGGTCTCCTGTCCTGCTACACTCATCTCTGACCTCTGTAGGTCTGCTGTCCTGCTACACTCCCCTCTGACCCCTGTATGTGTAGGTCTCCTGCCAGCTACACTCCTCTCTGACCCCTGTATGTGTAGGTCTCCTGCCAGCTACCCTCCTCTCTGACCGCTGTAGACGGCAGCATCTATCCACAAGTCTCCAGTGTCCCATGACGCCTTCCGCAAATTGTAGGTGTTATTTCCGGTTCGAAGTAAACAAACGGTTTATTCATTCATTCATGAAGAGCTTGCCAAACTAATAATGACGTGGGAACTCAACCTAATGGAGATCAAAAAGGGTAATATTAGCCGACCTTTACCCTCCGTAACTTATGGTTGGGAAGATGACGTGAAGAAGTGGCCTCCTATCACGTACGGTAGGATGTTTACTTACTTTGTTGAATCTGTAGCTTGCGATGGTAAGGCGATTGGCAACTTAAAAAGTGCTAGGCGTACCAATACCTATACAGTAACACAGTCAGTCCGGTGTTATTATTCTACCTAAAAGCAGACATAAAGCCGAACCAGAGCCTGCACGCATCTCATCACAAGGTGTGGGTACTAGCATCAACGACAGGTGTCGTACAGACAGCGGACACATCTCATCACAAGGCGTGGGTACTAGCATCAACGACAGGTGTCGTACAGACAGCGGACACATCTCATCACACGGCGTGGGTACTAGCATCAACGACAGGTGTCGTACAGACAGCGGACACATCTCATCACAATGCGTGGGTACTAGCATCAACGACAGGTGTCGTACAGACAGCGGACACATCTCATCACAAGGCGTGGGTACTAGCATCAACGACAGGTGTCGTACAGACAGCGGACACATCTCATCACAAGGCGTGGGTACTAGCATCAACGACAGGTGTCGTACAGACAGCGGACACATCTCATCACAAGGCGTGGGTACTAGCATCAACGACAGGTGTCGTACAGACAGCGGACACATCTCATCACAAGGCGCGGGTACTAGCATCAACGACAGGTGTCGTACAGACAGCGGACACATCTCATCACAAGGCGCGGGTACTAGCATCAACGACAGGTGTCGTACAGACAGCGGACACATCTCATCACAAGGCGCGGGTACTAGCATCAACGACAGGTGTCGTACAGACAGCGGACACATCTCATCACAAGGCGCGGGTACTAGCATCAACGACAGGTGTCGTACAGACAGCGGACACATCTCATCACAAGGCGCGGGTACTAGCATCAACGACAGGTGTCGTACAGACAGCGGACAGATCTCATCACAAGGCGTGGGTACTAGCATCAACGACAGGTGTCGTACAGACAGCGGACACATCTCATCACAAGGCGTGGGTACTAGCATCAACGACAGGTGTCGTACACACAGCGGACACATCTCATCACAAGGCGTGGCTACTAGCATCAACGACAGGTGTCGTACAGACAGCGGACACATCTCATCACAAGGCGCGGGTACTAGCATCAACAACAGGTGTCGTACAGACAGCGGACACATCTCATCACAAGGCGCGGGTACTAGCATCAACGACAGGTGTCGTACAGACAGCGGACACATCTCATCACAAGGCGCGGGTACTAGCATCAACGACAGGTGTCGTACAGACAGCGGACACATCTCATCACAAGGCGCGGGTACTAGCATCAACGACAGGTGTCGTACAGACAGCGGACACATCTCATCACAAGGCGCGGGTACTAGCATCAACGACAGGTGTCGTACAGACAGCGGACACATCTCATCACAAGGCGCGGGTACTAGCATCAACGACAGGTGTCGTACAGACAGCGGACACATCTCATCACAAGGCGTACAGTTTTTGACACATCTCATCACAGGCGCGGGTACTAGCATCAACGACAGGTGTCGTACAGACAGCGGACACATCTCATCACAAGGCGTGGGTACTAGCATCAACGACAGGTGTCGTACAGACAGCGGACACATCTCATCACAAGGCGCGGGTACTAGCATCAACGACAGGTGTCGTACAGACAGCGGACACATCTCATCACAAGGCGTGGGTACTAGCATCAACGACAGGTGTCGTACAGACAGCGGACACATCTCATCACAAGGCGTGGGTACTAGCATCAACGACAGGTGTCGTACACACATCGGACACATCTCATGACAAGGCGTGGGTACTAGCATCAACGACAGGTGTCGTACAGACAGCGGACACATCTCATCACAATGCGTGGGTACTAGCATCAACGACAGGTGTCGTACAGACAGCGGACACATCTCATCACAAGGCGTGGGTACTAGCATCAACGACAGGTGTCGTACACACAGCGGACACATCTCATCTCATCACAAGGCGTGGGTACTAGCATCAACAACAGGTGTCGTACAGACAGCGGGTTGCTCATGTATTGCAGGGCCAGGACGCTCTTGTTGTCATGCTGCAGCAATTCTGTGGAAGGTCAGTAATGTAACGACCAAAAATGACATGAAAGCGCAGGACAACGGGTTCTCCAGGAGGGTTTGGGAAACATTGGGTTAGATAATAACAAAATATATTTTCTTCCATGTAGGTTGAGAGTGCAGTCAGGCAAGGCTAACCAGGAATGGCATGCACTTATGTGCAAAGGAAGTGGAACTCAGGTGTGAGGAAGAATGTAGGGCTGAGGTCTCCTGTCCTGCGAAACACATCCATTTTAAACACCACAGACAACACCACACATATCCAGGCCCATCACCGTCGTCGCAGGACGATTCCACAACCTTCCCCCAACTTTTTAGGAACCATGGCGAGTTCACGAGCCACATCAAATCCTAGGTAATGGCCCCACTATTTCGGCTAAATTACAGAGCCGATGTAGACAGCAGCAGCAAGGCAGGCCCAAGCCAACATTATTCAGCCCACACAAACACACAGTGTCACGCTGAACACAGCACAACACCAACCTGTGGAAAGAACACAATGTTTTATGAGGCCTACAGCACAGTACATCAAATGACCCCCCGTACAAGCAGCTACATCGATGGAAGAAACCAAGATCCAAAGTGCTTCACAGCTACGGCATGATGCTAGGAAGCTGCGTCTAACAGCCGGCACAGCGAAACGAGTCCCCAAACGACACACTACAGATCCCACAAAATGTGTAAATGAGCATGTGTACCCAACCTTCACTGGCAATACAGCAACAAAGCATGGCAAAGAAAATGAGGTCAATGTCATCACACTCCTGGAGAGCAGAGGGCATGTTGTCGAGGCCTGGTGGTGCAACCTGACCATCCTTGGTTGGGAGCCAGCCCAGATGAGATCCTTGGTTGGGAGCCAGCCCAGATGGGATCCTTGGTTGGGAGCCAGCCCAGATGAGATCCTTGGTTGGGAGCCAGCCCAGATGAGATCCTTGGTTGGGAGCCAGCCCAGATGGGATCCTTGGTTGGGAGCCAGCCCAGATGAGATCCTTGGTTGGGAGCCAGCCAAGATGGGATCCTTGGTTGGGAGCCAGCCCAGATGGTATCCTTGGTTGGGAGCCAGCCCAGATGAGATCCTTGGTTGGGAGCCAGCCCAGATGGGATCCTTGGTTGGGAGCCAGCCCAGATGGGATCCTTGGTTGGGAGCCAGCCCAGATCGGATCCTTGGTTGGGAGCCAGCCCAGATGAGATCCTTGGTTGGGAGCCAGCCCAGATGGGATCCTTGGTTGGGAGCCAGCCCAGATGGGATCCTTGGTTGGGAGCCAGCCCAGATGAGATCATTGGTTGGGAGCCAGCCCAGATGGGATCCTTGGTTGGGAGCCAGCCCAGATGAGATCCTTGGTTGGGAGCCAGCCCAGATGAGATCCTTGGTTGGGAGCCAGCCCAGATGAGATCCTTGGTTGGGAGCCAGCCCAGATGGGATCCTTGGTTGGGAGCCAGCCCAGATGGGATCCTTGGTTGGGAGCCAGCCCAGATGGGATCCTTGGTTGGGAGCCAGCCCAGATGAGATCCTTGGTTGGGAGCCAGCCCAGATGAGATCCTTGGTTGGGAGCCAGCCCAGATGAGATCCTTGGTTGGGAGCCAGCCCAGATGGGATCCTTGGTTGGGAGCCAGCCCAGATGGGATCCTTGGTTGGGAGCCAGCCCAGATGGGATCCTTGGTTGGGAGCCAGCCCAGATGGGATCCTTGGTTGGGAGCCAGCCTAGATGGGATCCTTGATGCAACAGCTCCTTGATATCAAGTGCCCCTTCAAGAGTTCCACATATCTGACAGAATTTCTGAGTCGGCCAATGGTGACATGAAAATCTTGGATGATGGACAGTACCTAATTCACCCCAATGGAACAGATGGCTACTACCTTCAGGTGGGTAAAAATGTTTTCAAGGAAATAGATGATTAGCTGTATTATTACAAGTATTGAACATTGTATTGTAAACTCATACTAATCTGAATTTTGTGGCAATGTGCTTTCTTATTCCTTCTTTCAGACACGTGACCACGATGTGCCTGGGTCTACAGAGCTGCAAGCTGGTCGTCCGGACACCAAGCGAGCACATAGAAGTAGACATTCCATTTGATAAAGACTACACAGATGCACATGTGCAACAGCTGCAGAAGTTCCACTTTTTACACAAGCTACCTCGGTTGGCTGATGATTTGGCTGAAAAAAGACACTTCTCTGCCCAAAGTACCTGGAGCTCTTTAAGTAAATGGGGGTGAGCAGTAGATTGAATATGCTGGGCAAACACAATTCAATTAGTTTGAGCGTGCACATACTTCATGAAGTACTGTTTTAATAAATATATATATTTAAATAATACCTAAGCTTCTAATATATTAGATAATCAATTTATTAAAAGATATACCTACTCAAACACAGTGTAATTTTTCATAGGACAGAAGCAGTTAAAATAGGCAAGTTGGTGCAGGCAGTTGTGTGAGCTGACAAAACAATGACAAAACATTGACACAACAAGGACACAACAAGGACACAACAAGGACACAACAAGGACACAACAAGGACACAACAAGGACACAACAGTGATTTAAAACAAATACAGCTAACATTTGGAATAAAATAATGCAACAAATGCTGACAATGTCTTGCAGTTGATTAATAGGAATAAAGTGATGTACATTTGTGGAATACATAGACGATGAGCGCATGTTGTTAGTCAGGGTGATTATGTCAGACATTGTGTCTATTTGATAGAAATAAGCTCTCCTCTCAGATTTACAAGAGCTGCACACATTTGAAGTATTTTTTCATTTTTAGGGACCAAACTAATAGGTACAGTTTGTGAGAGAAGCCTGTACACTCCTTACTGCTCGTTCCACATGGATACGGACATTAGCAATGCGTCGTGTGCGAGTGACCTGCTCATTTGTCAACTGGCTTGTCAACAGCTTGCCTGTAAGACCAAGCGTACATTCCGTTCCTCTAGCAGGTCCACGGTCCCCCATCACCTCATCTCCAGCACGGAGATGGCTGTGAGTTCTGTGTTATGAACCTCTCGCTACATTTCCCACCATAAGCCTCTGAAATGAACATAACCATTCCTGATGGAACAGTTGCAACTAGATATTTTACAGTATTACTGGC
Source organism: Oncorhynchus nerka (assembly GCF_034236695.1). Taxonomy (NCBI): domain Eukaryota; kingdom Metazoa; phylum Chordata; class Actinopteri; order Salmoniformes; family Salmonidae; genus Oncorhynchus; species Oncorhynchus nerka. Next base: position 73,538,508 of record NC_088401.1, on the reverse strand, counting down.
ATAGGAGTGACTGTAAGATTCAGTTCTTGAGTCCAGAATTTTAGCCTTCTGCAAAACACTTTCTTTGCAGTCAATAACAGAAGTTGTTCTTGAAAAATTCTCCTGAAAAACCTGTGGCATAGTAGTCTTTATTGTCTCACGAGGCAGCCATGGAATGAGATCCTTGGTGTGCTCAGCAACGACATCTATCCAGAATTCAGCGTTTTACTGACCTGTCCGGGTGACCTTCTGAAGCTTCTTGCTAAATCAGCTATAACAAAGTTTTATGTTGCATTAGTGTCAACAGAATTTGGTCTACAACCGTCATTGTTGATGATGTGGGGGCAAAACCTTGAAAGCAAGACACAAGAGTGTTGAATTCTATAAGTGGAATCCCTGTGTACAGCAGAGAGTCTGCATCATCTTTCAATGTAACATCTGCAACAGACAGTGACCTCTCAGGGCTGGTGAGGTCGTCATGTCACATGTGATGATAGGTCCTACGGAATAGGTGTGGTCCTCCATTGCTGGGTCTGACCACTGTGTTTGGAAGGTCTTTGAAATAGGACCTGGCTCCTCAGAAACCACCATCACTCCAGGCTCATCTGCAGGTGATGATTAGTTGAATATGAATATAGATGATTAGTTGACTATGAATATTGATGATTAGTTCATGAGATTATTTGGTAAGGATCTGGAAAAGCTAATACACTAATTAGGGACACTTTAAAAAACATTTTAAACTCCCTGTGCCTTACTTATAGTGTTTATCAGACTATTTTGGACTGCAAATGAGCACTCTAAACCCAGTGGGATACATAGACTAAGTTTCATATTTTCAAAATAAATATTCTGTATCTATTAGCTAGAACAGGGAATGAAATGAACCCCTGCCAAATACAGGGTAAATGTTGGCTGTGGCAGGTAAACATTTCAGGTCACCTGCCACCATGGCAGATAGGTTATTATTCTATTAATATTATTATAAATGAAGAATAATCATGGATTAAGGTTCCACAATATGTTCCATATTTCTAATGACTCAGTGTTTACAATTATAAAGTGTTTAACATATATTTCATAAGTGGCAGATTTATAAAAATGTGTCTGGTAGAAATTCCAGATGAATTGCAGACCCTGACTAGAAGCTATCGTAGTCAGATTCTAGTAACAAAAACTGAAGACAAACCCACACAATCAAAACTAGTCAACATACCTGTTCTTGTGGCATGTCTGTCAACCCTCCTGCTGAGGCGGAGTGTCTTCTGGTGACCTCTCATAACCCAGAAAGAGCGTTGGCTGTGGGTTATCCTGCATTGGCGTCTTACCAACAAAGTGAAACGAGCAAACATACAACTTTTTGGGAGGCTTTTAAATTTAAGTTTTTGAGCCAATTTCTTTTCCCTTTGTCATTATTTGGGAGGCGATGGAAACTGTACCATCTCTGACAGGAACATTCTGATTTAGTTTTAGGTTTATGGTCGAAGCACTCCAATTTAAGCCAATCATTAAGTTTTGTCTGGTTCTATGTAAAACCATGAGCATCACATGTTGTCCCCAAGTTCCGTAACATTTCCACATCAAGCGAGTGAATATCTTACTATTGCTTATTCCAGTTGGCTATCTTCTAAAACCAAAAATACCCCTGGTCTTCTCGATACTTCGCTACTTCCTCCGGAAGTGCCACCCATAATCGTTTCCCCAGTAACCTCCCCAGGAAACCTGTGGCTAGAAGGTGATTATGGTACAGACCAGACTGTGTGTGTCTGACTGAGAATGTGTCCCAAATGGCCTATATAGTGCACTACTTTTGACCATGCACTATATAGGGAATAGGGTGCTATTTGGGATGCATATGCTCCAATATCATGTGTTGCTGTCGCGCTCCAGGAGGAGGATTACTGAAGCCAGTTTGACAGCTCTCTCCTCTGAGACAACCACGCAGCACACGCTTACCCAGGGAAATCAGTACACTGTGTGTGTGTATCACGTCAGCCACAGCTGCACTGGACTTTTCCTGCTCCTTCAATTTATGATACTAATGATCTCACACACACACAGATACTCAATACAGGGAGAGATGGACGCAGAGAGAGGGAGCGAGGAGAGAGAGGGAGCGAGGAGAGAGGGGAGGAGGAGGAGAGGAGAGGAGAGAAGGAGCGGTCGATTCTCAGGAAGTGTGTAGGAGTTTACAAAAGCTTAACAATGAAACAATGCACACACAGACACACACAGACACACACACAGAGTGCTCTAGACTGTGTTCTAGAGTGTTCTGGATAGTCTTCTCCAGAGCTGTGTATTTAGACAGTTGGGCCAACTTTTGGTTCTAGTTCTAGACATTCCGTTACACAGCATTATTTAAATATTCCCCATGTCATGTTAATGGGGCACTAACATGGCTGCCATAGAATGTTAGTGCCATGTAAATGCATCATAATGCATAAACCTCAATGTCCCAACAGTCTACATGGTTCTGGTGTTCTCCATCTTCAGAAACCTCAATGTCCCAACACTCTACGTGGTTCTGGTGTTCTCCATCTTCAGAAACCTCAATGTCCCAACACTCTACATGGTTCTGGTGTTCTCCATCTTCAGAAACCTCAATGTCCCAACAGTCTACATGGTTCTGGTGTTCTCCATCTTCAGAAACCTCAATGTCCCAACAGTCTACATGGTTCTGGTGTTCTCCATCTTCAGAAACCTCAATGTCCCAACACTCTACATGGTTCTGGTGTTCTCCATCTCCAGAAACCTCAATGTCCCAACAGTCTATATTGTTCTGGTGTTCTCCATCTTCAAAAACCTCAATGTCCCAACAGTCTACATTGTTCTGGTGTTCTCCATTGCACTGACCACTCCAAAGTTACCAGATTGTCACTCCCAGCCTCAAAAGGTCACACCACCATAGGGTCTGGAGAGAAATTGTCTGTAACATCCAATACGCTGCTCGTCCAATCAGCATCCAGGAGCCAAACAGCCAGTTTCATAAAGACTGGTAGGTTTCACGTCACCAAACCTATTCTCTGGGAGCTTCAAATGAGCCTTTATGACAGAGAGGTGGAAAGCGACTCTCCTGTTTGAGACAGACCTGCTTAGCTTTCACGACACACACTTATGCTTTTGCGCGAGCATGTGTGTGGTTAATGGAAGCCTAGTACTGTGGTAGCTGTATTTGAGGCTTTGAAAGATTAGGAAGGAGGCGAGGAAACCAAAGCAGGTTCTCTGTCTTCCTTTCTCCATCTCCCTCTCTGCTTTCTCTGTCTCTCTGACACTCTTTCTCTCTCTCTCTGCTTCTCTCCAGATTCAGGGAGAAGTGAAAGAGTAAGAGAGTAAAAATGGGGAGCAAGAGTGAGACAGAGATGGAGCAGTAAAGAAAGGGAGAGGCAGGAGAGAGAGGCAGGAGACAGAGGCAGGAGAGAGAGGCAGGAGGGAGAGGCAGGAGAGAGAGGCAGGAGAGAGAGGCAGGAGAGAGAGAGAGGCAGGAGAGAGAAGCAGGAGGGAGAGGCAGGAGAGAGAGGCAGGAGAGAGAGAGGCAGGAGAGAGAGAGCGAGGAGAGAGAGAAGAGAGAGAGAGGCAGGAGAGAGAGAGAGGAGGCAGAGAGAGAGAGAGAGAGAGAGAGAGAGAGAGAGAGAGAGAGAGAGAGAGGGGCAGAGAGAGAGAGAGAGAGAGAGAGAGAGAGAGAGAGAGAGAGAGAGAGAGAGAGAGAAAGAGAGAGAGAGAGAGAGAGAGAGAGAGAGAGAGAGAGAGAATGCTAGAATCTGAAGTCAAATGTCTACTGTTTGCTGATGATCTGGTGCTTCTGTCACCAACCAAGGAGGGCCTACAGCAGCACCTAGATCTTCTGCACAGATTCTGTCAGACCTGGGCCCTGACAGTAAATCTCAGTAAGACAAAAATAATGGTGTCCAAAAAAGGTCCAAGCAAGCTGATCCTGGGGCTCTGTTCACAAACACAAACACACCCCACAGAGCCCCAGGACAGCAGCACAATAAGACCCAACCAAATCATGAGAAAACAAAAAGATAATTACTTTACACATTGGAAAAAATAAAGAAAAAAATAGAGCAAACTAGAATGCTATTTGGCCCTAAACAGGGAGTACACACTGGCAGAATACCTGTACACTGTGACTGACCCAAACTTAAGGAAAGCTTTGACTATGTACAGACTTAGTGAGCAAAGCCTTGCTATTGAGAAAGGCCAACGTAGACAGACCTGGCTCTCAAGAGAAGACAGGCTATGTGAACACTGCCCACAAAATGAGGTGGAAACTGAGCTGCACTTCCTAACCTCCTGTCCAACGTATGACCATATTAGAGATACATATTTCCCTCAGATTACACAGATCCACCAAGAATTCGAAAACAAATCCAATTTTGATAAACTCCCATATCTACTGGGGGAAATTCCACAGTGTGCCATCACAGCAGCAAGATTTGTGACCTGTTGCCACAACAAAAGGGCAACCAGTGAAGAACAAACACCATTGTAAATACAACCCATATTTATGCTTATTTATTTTCCCTTGTGTTCTTTAACCATTTGTACATTGTTACAACACTATATATATATATATATATATATATATATATATATATATAATATGACATTTGTAATGTCTTTATTGTTTTGAAATTTCTGTATGTGTAATTTTTACTGTTAATTTTTATTGTTTATTTCACTTTAGTATATTATCTACCTCACTTGCTTTGGCAATGTTAACACATGTTTCCCATGCCAATAAAGCCCCTTGAATTGAGAGAGAGAGAGAGAGAGAGAGAGAGAGAGAGAGAGAGAGAGAGAGAGAGCGAGAAAGAGAGAGAGAATGAGAGAGAGAGAGAGAGGCAGGAGGGAGAGAGAGAGAGAGAGAGAGAGAGCCAGGAGAGAGAGAGGCAGGAGAGAGGGTATCTCTGAGAGAGAGAAAAGGGGGAAGGGAGAGGGAAGAGAGGGTGTCTGTGAAAGAGAGAGGGGGGGGGGAAGAGAGAGGGTGTCAGAGAGAAGGGGAGAGAAAGGGAGAGGGAGAAAGAGAGGATAGAGAGAGCAGCTCTGTCCTCCATCTGAATCCTAGGCTTCAAAAGAAGCTGTCAGAATACTGAGGCAGAGCCCGCTGTGTACAGGGACCACACACTCAACACACAGGCTCAGAGATACATTGCATCTGGCCCGCTATACCAAGATTGTGTATCCCAAAAGGTACCCTATTCCCTATATAGTACATTACTTCTTATGGCCCCTGGTCAAAGGTAGTGCACTATATCGGAAACAGGGTGCCGTTAGGACACAGACTCAGAGTTTTCATTGACCCTCTCTATATGAAAGACTGCATTTGGCCTTTCAAACTGAGAAGGAGCCAGACATTGGCCTTTCACTCGTTCTTTTTCTCTAGCTTGCAGCATTAAATGAGCTGGCAGGGATGGACATTATTCCCTGGCCAATTAGTGGGTCACCCAGCAGCTCTGTGGGTTTTGTTTGCAAGGTTTGTGTGTGTGTGTGTGTGTGTGTGTGTGTGTGTGTGTGTGTGTGTGTGTGTGTGTGTGTGTGTGTGTGTGTGTGTGTGTGTGTGTGTGTGTGTGTGTGTGTGTGTGTGTGTGGTGTTCGTCTTGCTATACTTCAAATCAAATGTTATTTGTCACATGTGCCAAATACAACAGGTGTAGGTAGACCTTACAGTGAAATGCTTACTTACAAGCCCTTAACCAACAATGCAGTTTTAAGAAAATACCTAATAACAAATCATTAAAGCGCAGCAGTACATAACAATAGTGGGGCTATATACAGGGGGTACCGGTACAGAGTCAATGTGCGGGGGCACTGGTGTCAGAAATCTCTTCCAATACACATTGCCTGTGAGCATCAGCGGTGAACCAGTTGCATACACAGCTCGAGCAAGACATTCATCAGAATTTATCAGACTACATTCCTCCATCTTTGTTGCATTCTTCACATATGATTTTGCACAGTATTTGCAAATGTACACAACTTTTCCCTCTACATTAGCTGCAGTGAAATGTGTCCACACATCAGATGGTGCCCGTGGCATTTTCCTGTAAAGATTAGAACATTCTTGTATTAAAAAAAATCTATAAAATGCCATGTACAGATAAATAGTTGAGCAGTTAGACTAAACAGCTCCTTTGTAAGTTAAATGTTTTGAAATGAATCATGTATGGAAACAGGTGAATTAACACTCCTCAGTTAGCAGGCTCAAGCAAGCTAAAACCCACATGGTAGCAAAATCTGACTAGCAGAAATTGTTAACCAGTTAGAAATGTTTTAAACACACCACCATTTACTAGTTAACAAAAAATTGTGTATGTCATATAAAGAATATTCACCCCACAAAGTATTGTAATCAAAACTTACCAGAAAGCATGTAGTGCTTGGCTCAGACAGTGTAGTAGAGTGGGCTCAATAGCATCTCATTAGTGTGCAAGATCTTGAGAATCAGCTGTACATGCGATGGAACAATGCACTGTGCATGCAGAGGGTTGCAATTTCATTGAATTGGGGATAGTTTAACCACAATATGCCACAAGACCTAGAATTGTCTTATGTGTATCCCACAAAAAAGGTTCACTGTTATAAGCTAACTTTTTTGATGAATTTAAGCATATTCCCAGGAATATGGAAGGTTTCCGAACCTTTGCAACCCTACTCTCTAGTCATGGTTTTATACATTTTGAAATCTCATAGTATCAACTTTGCGGTCCGCTCAAGGAAGCTGCAGACAGAGTTATCTGAGTTGTCCGATTGGCCAGCAGTGGGCCTGTAGGTGCACTTGATTTGATCTCCAGACCGTTTAGGTAGGCAGCTGAATTAAGTGCACCTATTGCCAACAGTGCCAAACAAATGAAAAAGTATTAACAAAAGGCTTCATCGTTGGATGGGCGATCTAATTGGAAGGCCTTGGAGATCAACCAGTTGATTGGGTTCAACTGTTTGGTGACCACTGACTAATAAGAACATTAGATTCATATTTGTTGTTAATCTTCTGTGTGTGCTATTTTTTTCACCTTCATTTAACCAGGTAGGCAAGTTGAGAACAAGTTCTCATTTACAATTGCGACCTGGCCAAGATAAAGAAAGGCAATTCAACACATACAACGACATAGAGTTACACATGGAGTAAAACAAACATACAGTCAATAATACAGTATAAACAAGTCTATATACAATGTGAGCAAATGAGGTGAGATAAGGGAGGTAAAGAAAAAAAAGGCCCTGGTGGCAAAGTAAATACAATTTAGCAAGTAAAACACTGGAATGGTAGATTTGCAATGGAAGAATGTGCAAAGTAGAAATAAAAATAATGGGGTGCAAAGGAGCAACATAAATAAATAAATTAAATACAGTAGGGAAAGAGGTAGTTGTTTGGGCTAAATTATAGGTTGGCTATGTACAGGTGCAGTAAGTAATCTGTGAGCTGCTCTGACAGTTGGTGCTTAAAGCTAGTGAGGGAGATAAGAGTTTCCAGTTTCAGAGATTTTTGTAGTTCGTTCCAGTCATTGGCAGCAGAGAACTGGAAGGAGAGGCGGCCAAAGAAAGAATTGGTTTTGGGGGTGACTAGAGAGATATACCTGCTGGAGCGTGTGCTACAGGTGGGAGATGCTATGGTGACCAGCGAGCTGAGATAAGTGGGGACTTTACCTAGCAGGGTATTGTAGATGACATGGAGCCAGTGGGTTTGGCGACGAGTATGAAGCGAGGGCCAGCCAACGAGAGTGTACAGGTCGCAATGGTGGGTAGTATATTTTTTATTTTTATTTTTTATTTCACCTTTATTTAACCAGGTAGGCTAGTTGAGAACAAGTTCTCATTTGCAACTGCGACCTGGCCAAGATAAAGCATAGCAGTGTGAACAGACAACACAGAGTTACACATGGAGTAAACAATTAACAAGTCAATAACACAGTAGGAAAAAAAAAGGGCAGTCTATATACAATGTGTGCAAAAGCCATGAGGAGGTAGGCGAATAATACAATTTTGCAGATTAACACTGGAGTGATAAATGATCAGATGGTCATGTACAGGTAGAGATATTGGTGTGCAAAAGAGCAGAAAAGTAAATAAATTTAAAAAAAACAGTATAAAAACAGTATGGGAATGAGGTAGGTGAAAATGGGTGGGCTATTTACCAATAGACTATGTACAGCTGCAGCGATCGGTTAGCTGCTCGGATAGCTGATGTTTGAAGTTGGTGAGGGAGATAAAAGTCTCCAACTTCAGCGATTTTTGCAGTTCGTTCCAGTCACAGGCAGCAGAGTACTGGAACGAAAGGCGGCCAAATGAGGTGTTGGCTTTAGGGATGATCAGTGAGATACACCTGCTGGAGCGCGTGCTACGGATGGGTGTTGCCATCGTGACCAGTGAACTGAGATAAGGCGGAGCTTTACCTAGCATGGACTTGTAGATGACCTGGAGCCAGTGGGTCTGGCGACGAATATGTAGCGAGGGCCAGCCGACTAGAGCATACAAGTCGCAGTGGTGGGTGGTATAAGGTGCTTTGGTGACAAAACGGATGGCACTGTGATAGACTGCATCCAGTTTGCTGAGTAGAGTGTTGGAAGCCATTTTGTAGATGACATCGCCGAAGTCGAGGATCGGTAGGATAGTCAGTTTTACTGGGGTAAGCTTGGCGGCGTGTGAGTGAAGGAGGCTTTGTTGCGGAATAGAAAGCCGACTCTTGATTTGATTTTCGATTGGAGATGTTTGATGTGAGTCTAGAAGGAGAGTTTGCAGTCTAGCCAGACACCTAGGTACTTATAGATGTCCACATATTCAATGTCGGAACCATCCAGGGTGGTGATGCTAGTCGGGCATGCGGGTGCAGGCAGCGATCGGTTGAAAAGCATGCATTTGGTTTTACTCGCGTTTAAGAGCAGTTGGAGGCCACGGAAGGAGTGCTGTATGGCATTGAAGCTCGTTTGGAGGTTAGATAGCACAGTGTCCAATGACGGGCCGAAAGTATATAGAATGGTGTCGTCTGCGTAGAGGTGGATCAGGGAATCGCCCGCAGCAAGAGCAACATCATTGATATACACAGAGAAAAGAGTCGGCCCGAGAATTGAACCCTGTGGCACCCCCATAGAGACTGCCAGAGGACCGGACAGCATGCCCTCCGATTTGACACACTGAACTCTGTCTGCAAAGTAATTGGTGAACCAGGCAAGGCAGTCATCCGAGAAACCGAGGCTATTGAGTCTGCCGATAAGAATATGGTGATTGACAGAGTCGAAAGCCTTGGCGAGGTCGATGAAGACGGCTGCACAGTACTGTCTTTTATCAATGGCGGTTATGATATCGTTTAGTACCTTGAGCGTGGCTGAGGTGCACCCGTGACCGGCTCGGAAACCAGATTGCACAGCGGAGAAGGTACGGTGGGATTCGAGATGGTCAGTGACCTGTTTGTTGACTTGGCTTTCGAAGACCTTAGATAGGCAGGGCAGGATGGATATAGGTCTATAGCAGTTTGGGTCCAGGGTGTCTCCCCTTTGAAGAGGGGGATGACTGCGGCAGCTTTCCAATCCTTGGGGATCTCAGACGATATGAAAGAGAGGTTGAACAGGCTGGTAATAGGGGTTGCGACAATGGCGGCAGATAGTTTCAGAAATAGAGGGTCCAGATTGTCAAGCCCAGCTGATTTGTACGGGTCTAGGTTTTGCAGCTCTTTCAGAATATCTGCTATCTGGATTTGGGTAAAGGAGAACCTGGAGAGGCTTGGGCGAGGAGCTGCGGGGCGGAGCTGTTGGCCGAGGTTGGAGTAGCCAGGCGGAAGGCATGGCCAGCCGTTGAGAAGTGCTTATTGAAGCTTTCGATAATCGTGGATTTATCGGTGGAGACCGTGTTACCTAGCCTCAGTGCAGTGGGCAGCTGGGAGGAGGTGCTCTTGTTCTCCATGGACTTCACAGTGTCCCAGAACTTTTTGGAGTTGGAGCTACAGGATGCAAACTTCTGCCTGAAGAAGCTGGCCTTAGCTTTCCTGACTGACTGTGTGTATTGGTTCCTGACTTCCCTGAACAGTTGCATATCACGGGGGCTATTCGATGCTATTGCAGTCTGCCACAGGATGTTTTTGTGCTGGTCGAGGGCAGTCAGGTCTGGAGTGAACCAAGGGCTGTATCTGTTCTTGGTTCTGCATTTTTTGAACGGAGCATGCTTATCTAAAATGGTGAGGAAGTTACTTTTAAAGAATGACCAGGCATCCTCAACTGACGGGATGAGGTCAATGTCCTTCCAGGATACCCGGGCCAGGTCGATTAGAAAGGCCTGCTCACAGAAGTGTTTTAGGGAGCGTTTGACAGTGATGAGGGGTGGTCGTTTGACTGCGGCTCCGTGGCGGATACAGGCAATGAGGCAGTGATCGCTGAGATCCTGGTTGAAGACAGCGGAGGTGTATTTGGAGGGCCAGTTGGTCAGGATGACGTCTATGAGGGTGCCCTTGTTTACAGAGTTAGGGTTGTACCTGGTGGGTTCCTTGATGATTTGAGTGAGATTGAGGGCATCTAGCTTACATTGTAGGACTGCCGGGGTGTTAAGCATATCCCAGTTTAGGTCACCTAACAGAACAAACTCTGAAGCTAGATGGGGGCGATCAATTCACAAATGGTGTCCAGGGCAGCTGAGCTGAGGGTGGTCGGTAGCAGGCAGCAACAGTGAGAGACTTATTTCTGGAGAGGGTAATTTTCCAAAATTAGTAGTTCGAACTGTTTGGGTATGGACCTGGAAAGTATGACATTACTTTGCAGGCTATCTCTGCAGTAGACTGCAACTCCGCCCCCTTTGGCAGTTCTATCTTGACGGAAGATGTTATAGTTGGGTATGGAAATCTCTGAATTTTTGGTGGCCTTCCTGAGCCAGGATTCAGACACGGCAAGGACATCAGGGTTAGCAGAGTGTGCTAAAGCAGTGAGTAAAACAAACTTAGGGAGGAGGCTTCTGATGTTGACATGCATAAAACCAAGGCTTTTCGATCACAGAAGTCAACAAATGAGGGTACCTGGGGACATGCAGGGCCTGGGTTTACCTCCACATCACCCGCGGAACAGAGAAGGAGTAGTATGAGGGTGCGGCTAAAGGCTATCAAAACTGGTCGCCTAGAGCGTTGGGGCCAGAGGATAAGAGGAGCAGGTTTCTGGGCATGGTAGAATATATTCAGGGCATAATGCGCAGACAGGGGTATGGTGGGGTGCGGGTACAGCGGAGGTAGGCCCAGGCACTGGGTGATGATGAGAGAGGTTGCATCTCTGGACATGCTGGTTGTAATGGGTGAGGTCACCGCATGTGTGGGAGGTGGGACAAAGGAGGTAACAGGGGTATGCAGAGTGGGTCTAGGGGCTCCATTGTGAACTAAAACAATGATAACTAACCTGAACAACAGTATACAAGGCATATTGACATCTGAGAGAGACATACAGCGAGGCATACAGTAATCACAGGTGTTGAATTTGGAAAGCTAGCTAAAAACAGTAGGCGAGGCTAATCCGCTAGCACAACAAACAGCAGGTAAAATGGCGTTGACTAGGCAACGGGGCCGACAGGTAAGACAAACAAGCAGAAAGGAGTACTGTGATTAATGGACAGTCCAGCGTGCGTCAGCTATGTAGCCAAGAGATCAGTGTCCAGGGGGCAGCGGTGGATGGGCAGGGAGGCTGGGCTGGCGAGTGTTATCCAGGTTTTTAAAAAACTAACAATGACTAAATAGCTTGTAGCTAGTTAGCTGGTTAGCGTCTGGAGGTTCTTGAGTGTGTCATAAAAATAAAAATAAGAGTAAAAGTAATCGCGATTCCGTATCACATTGGGTGAGGCAGGTTTCCGGAAGGTATAAACAAATTACAAATCAAAAAGAGATAGAAAGTAAATGGGGTCAGAGAGTGATTGGGACGCGGTGGTTCAGACGGTTAGCAGGCCTGTGCTAACAAGCTAACAGTTCGTAGGCCCGAGCTAGACAAGGTAGCAGTTAGCGGACCGGAGCTTGACAAGCTAGCCGTTAGCAGGCCGAATTAGCAAGCAGGGAGATAGCGAGGGCTAGAGAGTTAACCTTTAGTCAGTCAGGAAAGCTAAGGCCAGCTTCTTCAGGCAGAAGTTTGCATCCTGTAGCTCCAACTCCAAAAAGTTCTGGGACACTGTGAAGTCCATGGAGAACAAGAGTACCTCCTCCCAGCTGCCCACTGCACTGAGGCTAGGTAACACGGTCTCCACCGATAAATCCACGATTATCGAAAGCTTCAATAAGCACTTCTCAACGGCTGGCCATGCCTTCCGCCTGGCTACTCCAACCTCGGCCAACAGCTCCGCCCCCCCCGCAGCTCCTCGCCCAAGCCTCTCCAGGTTCTCCTTTACCCAAATCCAGATAGCAGATATTCTGAAAGAGCTGCAAAACCTAGACCCGTACAAATCAGCTGGGCTTGACAATCTGGACCCTCTATTTCTGAAACTATCTGCCGCCATTGTCGCAACCCCTATTACCAGCCTGTTCAACCTCTCTTTCATATCGTCTGAGATCCCCAAGGATTGGAAAGCTGCCGCAGTCATCCCCCTCTTCAAAGGGGGAGACACCCTGGACCCAAACTGCTATAGACCTATATCCATCCTGCCCTGCCTATCTAAGGTCTTGAAAGCCAAGTCAACAAACAGGTCACTGACCATCTCGAATCCCACCGTACCTTCTCCGCTGTGCAATCTGGTTTCCGAGCCGGTCACGGGTGCACCTCAGCCACACTCAAGGTACTAAACGATATCATAACCGCCATCGATAAAAGACAGTACTGTGCAGCCGTCTTCATCGACCTCGCCAAGGCTTTCGACTCTGTCAATCACCATATTCTTATCGGCAGACTCAATAGCCTCGGTTTCTCGGATGACTGCCTTGCCTGGTTCACCAATTACTTTGCAGACAGAGTTCAGTGTGTCAAATCGGAGGGCATGCTGTCCGGTCCTCTGGCAGTCTCTATGGGGTGCCACAGGGTTCAATTCTCGGGCCGACTCTTTTCTCTGTGTATATCAATGATGTTGCTCTTGCTGCGGGCGATTCCCTGATCCACCTCTACGCAGACGACACCATTCTATATACTTTCGGCCCGTCATTGCACACTGTGCTATCTAACCTCCAAACGAGCTTCAATGCCATACAGCACTCCTTCCGTGGCCTCCAACTGCTCTTAAACGCGAGTAAAACCAAATGCATGCTTTTCAACCGATCGCTGCCTGCACCCGCATGCCCGACTAGCATCACCACCCTGGATGGTTCCGACATTGAATATGTGGACATCTATAAGTACCTAGGTGTCTGGCTAGACTGCAAACTCTCCTTCTAGACTCACATCAAACATCTCCAATCGAAAATCAAATCAAGAGTCGGCTTTCTATTCCGCAACAAAGCCTCCTTCACTCACGCCGCCAAGCTTACCCCAGTAAAACTGACTATCCTACCGATCCTCGATTTCGGCGATGTCATCTACAAAATGGCTTCCAACACTCTACTCAGCAAACTGGATGCAGTCTATCACAGTGCCATCCGTTTTGTCACCAAAGCACCTTATACCACCCACCACTGCGACTTGTATGCTCTAGTCGGCTGGCCCTCGCTACATATTCGTCGCCAGACCCACTGGCTCCAGGTCATCTACAAGTCCATGCTAGGTAAAGCTCCGCCTTATCTCAGTTCACTGGTCACGATGGCAACACCCATCCGTAGCACACGCTCCAGCAGGTGTATCTCACTGATCATCCCTAAAGCCAACACCTCATTTGGCCGCCTTTCGTTCCAGTACTCTGCTGCCTGTGACTGGAACGAACTGCAAAAATCGCTGAAGTTGGAGACTTTTATCTCCCTCACCAACTTCAAACATCAGCTATCCGAGCATCTAACCGATCGCTGCAGCTGTACATAGTCTATTGGTAAATAGCCCACCCATTTTCACCTACCTCATCCCCATACTGTTTTTATACTGTTTTTTTTAATTTATTTATTTACTTTTCTGCTCTTTTGCACACCAATATCTCTACCTGTACATGACCATCTGATCATTTATCACCCCAGTGTTAATCTGCAAAATTGTATTATTCGCCTACCTCCTCATGCCTTTTGCACACATTGTATATAGACTGCCCATTTTTTTTCTACTGTGTTATTGACTTGTTAATTGCTTACTCCATGTGTAACTCTGTGTTGTCTGTTCACACTGCTATGCTTTATCTTGGCCAGGTCGCAGTTGCAAATGAGAACTTGTTCTCAACTAGCCTACCTGGTTAAATAAAGGTGAAATAAATCAATAAAAAAGGGTCAGAGCCACTGAGTGTACAAAATATCAAGGACACCTTCCTAATATTGAGTTACGCCTGGTCAGTTTGTCATGGAAAGAAAGAACAGTGTCCTTAATGTTTTGTGCACTTAGTGTAATTAGCATAATAATTATACAGTTATGGATTATTTTTTTTATGTAGCCTATTGTTTGGGGACTGCAGATTATGAGGGAACCCCTGCATTACTACCTTGCATGTTCTGCAGCCTTGAAAAGATAAGGAGGGGATGACTGGGAGGCAGGTTGGCATTTATTGTCATGAATCTTGCCCTGGAGGCAGTTCTGCAAACTGGTCACTAGCCCTGACCAGGCACAAAGTAATACAATCTGATTTTAATCCTAACCTTAACCACACTGCTAATTTTTACCTTAAATTATTTTCCCCTAATGTTTACGATATAGCCAATTTTGACTTTGCAGCTGGCTTATCTAGAGGAAATCGCGCATTTATGCCTCCAGGCGAAGATTCGTGACAAACGTCAACCTGCTACTGGGAGAGGCAATGTAAAATCGTTTTTTATTTTTTATTCTCACAATTAACACGCCTTTTCTTGTTACAAGTATGTTTTATTATGAAAAGTACAATATCTCCATTTACAGTTGTACAATTATGGAGCATATGTCCATATACAATTAGTTTTTCAACATAAAAGACATACAAAAAATGATCAGATTTGTATTTTAACGGTGTTATTGTAAGAGTTTAAATGTTTAAACAGAGGATACATCTAAAACAGTATAAGAAAGGGCAGTATGTTACTTTAACGTCAACTCGTAACGTCACACTTTAACTTCATTGCGTCTTGTTGAAAGACTGCATGTTGTTTTGGGTGGATTGAGTGACGTCTTCAACATTTGCAGAGTATTCCTGTAATATTTTCACCTCTTGTCAGATGTCAACAGCCTAGTTGGCTGCAGACATTCTTAAGGAGTTCAAGTACTTTATTTGCCATTTGCAGGTATTACAAGTAATATACACATTGGAATTCCTTGTAGAAGCTCTCTCACATATAGGCCTGTGCTCCTGAGTGGCGCAGCGGTCTAAGGCACTGCATCTCAGTGCTTGAGGCGTCACTACAGACACCCTGGTTCAAATCCAGACTGTATCACAACCGGTCGTGATTGGAAGTCCCATAGGTGGCACACAATTGGCCCAGTGTTGTTCAGGTTTGGCTGGTGTAGGCTGTCAATGTAAATAAGAGTCTGTTCTTAACTGACTTTCCTAGTTAAATAAAGGTTCAATTAAATAAAACTAATGGAGCGAATGAAATGGCATCAAACACATGGAAACCATGATGTATTTGATACCATTCTACAGATTCTGCTCCAGCCATTATGAGCCTGTCCTCTCCAATCAAGGTCCCATCAACCTCCTGTGGTACTTAAACAGTCAAATGTATCATAAGAACATCAATAAAAAATGCAAATTGGTAAAATCATAAATGGGAATAAAAGGTTGTCTGTTCTAAAAGTATGATGAAAACAGTTTAGGTTTCTTGATTTAACAGGCAGATAGAACTGGGATAGAAGCTGTTTTTGAACCTGTGATCCAGAAACTGCAACCACTTGTCCTCACTAGACTAGTGCCCTGCATGTCTATTTTTTTATCCGAGTTTTTCAGGTTTTGAAGTGATATCTGTGTTTGTGGGACCACTTAGTGCCGGAATGAGGTGTATGTTTGTTCCCAATTCTATCAGAAATGAGTGTCCTCATATGAAGGTCCTGTGTGTGTGTGTGTGTGTGTGTGTGTGTGTGTGTGTGTGTGTGTGTGTGTGTGTGTGTGTGTGTGTGTGTGTGTGTGTGTGTGTGTGTGTGTGTGTGTGTGTGTGTGTGTGTGTGTGGTGTTCGTCTTGCTATACTTCAAATCAAATGTTATTTGTCACATGTGCCAAATACAACAGGTGTGTGTGGGAAGAGCGGTTGTCTGTATGAGAGAGAACATGAATTCCTCTTCTCAGGGCCTGCTGTTAGTCATTACAGTTTGAAGTCAGGCATTCACTCCTGATACTAGTGGCTCTATAATGACCCTGCAATTTGAAACCGTCTCAGAATGTGTCCCGAATGGCACCATATTCCCTATGGGATATGATCAAAAGTAGTGCACTAAATAGGGAATCGGGTGCCATTTCAGACCCAGCCTCAGTCTCTCTACTTGGACCAACTCTCAGAGGGAAACTCCTAGGGGGCTGTATCTTTGTCTCATTTCCTTTCCTAGTGGGAGGCACAAGTCTACCAGAGTTCAACATATCTACTTTTTTCCCCGATTTGCCTTGCATCCACACACCCACCCACACACACTGTGATGACGAATTCCTTATGTTTTATTTACATAACAGTAGTTTGTAACAAGGTGGTTTGCCAATGGAAAGAGGAGCGCAAATCTGCATTTGGTGCACATTTGATGCATCTCATTAGCAGACATGTGTGAACTTTCCTGCTGTATAAATTGAATAAATGAATGTGTAATGTCAGCTAATTGGCTGTTTGAATGTTCTAGAATGTGGTAGTTAACAGGTTAATGGGTTTTTCTGTTAATAAGATGACAGAAGAGCATGAATAGAAGCACTCATTTATATTCATCAGCTGGACTCACAGAATATATGTCCCAAATAGAACCCTATTCCATATGTAGTGCACTTATTGTGACCAGAGCCATCCAAAGTAGTGACCGATGTAGGGAATAAGGTGCTATTTAAGCTGCACTGAGAGGTGACGTTATCAGGCCTGAACAGAGGCAGAGCTGGGGTACTCTCTGAGGGGTAGAAGTGACCGGTGGTAATGGGAAAAGGAGGGAGGGAGGGATAGAAAAAAATGAACGAAGGAAGAACAGAGAAAGGAAGGAAGAGGGTGGTTGATGGAGGTCAAATGCTACCCAGCTCAACTATGGTTTCTCTTCCCCCATACATGAAAATAATGTATGAATAAATGTATAGATATTTTGGAAGACGCTAGTTGAATATTTGAACATGTGAAAGCAGACCTGTGGCTGCAGTGAAAAGCATGCATGTAATCATGAGAAGCACATAAAGCCAGGTGTATGTGTGTGTGTACTAGGGGTTTCTCTGGGAAATAGCTCCAGATAAAATACTTCTTGAGTGGAGCTGACATTTCCATATCTACAGGACCAGTCAAAAGGTTGGACACACCTACACATTCAAGGATTCTTCTTTATTTGTAATTTTTTTTACAGATATATATATATATATATATTTATTTAACTAGGCAAGTGAGTTAAGAACAAATTCTAATTTTCAATGACAGCCTAGGATCAGCTTCAACTGGAATGCTTTTCCAACAGTCTTGAAGGAGTTCCCATATATGCTAAGTACTTGTTGGCTGCTTTCCTTCACTATGCAGTCCAAATAATCCCAAACCATCTGATGCATCACTCCATCACTCTTCTTCTTGGTCAAATAGTCCTTACACAGCCTGGAAGTGTGTTGGGTCATTTGTCCATTTGAAAACACAAAATGATGGATCCCACTATGCGCAAACCAGATGGGATGGTGTATCGCTGCAGAATGCTGTGTTAGCTATGCTGGTTAAGTAAATCACTGAGTGTCACCAGCAAAGCACCATCACACCTCCTCCTCCATGCTTCATGGTGGGAACCACATATGCAGAGATCATCCGTTCACCTACTCTGTGTCTCACAAGACACGGTGGTTGGAACCAAAAATCTCAAATTTGGAGTCATCAGAGCAAAGGACAGATTTCTACCTGTCTAATGTCCATTGCTCGTGTTTCTTGGCCCAAGAAAGTCTCTTCTTCTTATTGGTGTCCTTTAGTCGTGGTTTCTTTGCAGCAATTTGACCATGAAGGCCTGATTCGCACAGTCTCCTCTGAACAGTTGATGTTGAGATGGGTCTGTTACTTGAACTATGTGAAGCATCTTTTTGGGATGAAATTGCTGAGGCTCCAATGAACTTATCCTCTGGAGTAGAGGTAAGTATGAGTCTTCCTTTCCTGTGGCGGTCCTCATGAGAGCCAGTATCATCATAGCGCTTGATGGTTTTTGTAACTGAACTTGAAGAAACTTTAAAAGTTCTTGATATTTTCCGGATTGACTGACCTTCATGTCTTAAAGTAAAGATGGACTGTCA
The DNA here is from genome assembly GCF_034236695.1 of Oncorhynchus nerka. Classification (NCBI taxonomy): domain Eukaryota; kingdom Metazoa; phylum Chordata; class Actinopteri; order Salmoniformes; family Salmonidae; genus Oncorhynchus; species Oncorhynchus nerka. The sequence goes on along the minus strand of NC_088401.1, from coordinate 73,520,123 downwards.
TTTCTCTTTGCTTATTTGATATTTTCTTGCCATAATATGGACTTGTTCTTTTACCAAATAGGGCTATTTTCTGTATACCACCCCTACCTTTTCACAACACAACTGATTGGCTCAAACGCATTAAGAAGGAAAGAAATTCCACTATTTAACTTTTAACAAGGCACTCCTGTTAATCGAAACGCATTCCAGGTGACTACCTCATGAAGCTGGTTGAGAGAATGCCAAGAGTGGGCAAAGCTGTCATCAAGGCAAAGGGTAGCTACTTTGAAGAAACTCAAATATAAAATATATATTAATTTGTATAGTAATTTTTTGCTTACTACATGATTCCATATGTGATATTTCATAGTTCTGATGTCTTCACTATTATTCTACAGTGTAGAAAATGGTAAAAATAAAGAAAAACCCTTGAATAAATAGGTGTGTCCAAACTTTTGACTGGTACTGTGTATGTAAATATATATAACACACACACATAGAGCACAGCCGGACCCTACACTTTAACATAGAAATCCTATAGCATTGCTCTAACACTTTCTTACAGTTTTCTATATGGAAATTATAACAGCAACATTGGAACATTAATACATTATCCATGCATTTACATTGAGTGTACAAAACATTAGGAACACCTTCCTAAAATTGTGTTGCACCCCCTTTTGCCCTCAGAACAGCTTTAATTCGTCGGGGCATGGACGTTTACCAGGTGTCAAGCTTTCCACAGGGATGCTGGACCATGTTGACTCCAATACTTCCCACTGTTGTGTCAAGGTGGTTGGGTGTCTTTTGGGTGGTGGACCATTCTTGATACACACGGGAAACTGTTGAGCGTTAAAAAAAACAGCAGTATTTCAATTCTTGACTCAAACCAGTGCGCCTGGCACCTACCACCATACTCCGTTAAAATGCACTTACATGTTTTGTCTTGCCCATTCACCCTCTGAATGGCACACATACACAATGCATGTCTCGATTGTCTCAAAGCTTAACCATCCTTCTTTAATCCCTCTCCTCTCCTTTATCTACACTGATTGAAGGGACTTCAATAAGGGATCCTAGCTTTCAGCTGCATTCACCTGGTCAGTCTACTGTATGTCTCGGAAAGAGCAGGTGTTCCTAATGTTTTGTCAACTCGGGATGGATGTTAATGACTGGGTCGTCTGTCTGCTGGCTGTTGACCACATTAGGACACATCATGGCTGAGTCCCAAATGAAACCCTATATAGTGCACTACTTTTGACCAGCGCCCTATGTCTTTATCAGAACATCTGGACTGCGTGACTTGTACTGTTTAGATAGATGCACACACACACTGTCCACAAAGAGGAGAAAGTAACAGCAGCCAATTTAATTCAAGTCCAGATAGAGCGTAGGCTGCAAACACAGCAAAGCATCCACAGCTGTCAGACAGAAAGACAGAGACGGAAAGGTGGAGAGAAAGAGAGAGGTAGAGAAAATAACAGCAGGGATAGAGACAGAGAACAAGAGAGAGGGAGATATCTTTGTGCTGTTGTCTTCCCACTGTGTGAGTGTGACAGTGAGTGGGAGAGAGAGAAGAGAAGAGAAGAGAAGAGAGGAGAGGCGAAGCAAAGTGAGGAGCAGAGCGGTGAGGAGTAGAAAGGAGAAGGGAGGAGCAGAAAGGACAGGAGAGGAGCAGAAAGGAGAGGAGAGGAGCAGAGAGAAGAGGAGCAGAAAGGAGAGGAGGGGAGCAGAGAGGAGAGGAGCAGAAAGGAGAGGAGAGGAGCAGAAAGGAGAGGAGAGTAGCAGAATGAAGAGGAGCAGAAAGGAAAGGAGAGGAGCAGAAAGAAGAGGTGAGGAGCAGAAAGGAGAGTAGAGAAGCAGAAAGGAGAGGGGAGGAGCAGAAAGGACAGGAAAGGAGCAGAGAGGAGCAGAAAGGAGAGGAGAGGAGCAGAAAGAAGAGGGGAGGAGCAGAAAGGAAAGGAAAGGAGCGGAGAGGAGCAGAAAGGAGAGGAGAGGAGCAGAAAGAAGAGGGGAGGAGCAGAAAGGAAAGGAGAGGAGCAGAAAGGAGAGAAGAGGAGCAGTCCCAAATGAAACCCCTCTCTATGTCTTTATCAGAACATCTCTTTGACTTGTACTGTTTAGATAGTGCACACAACTGTCCACAAAGAGGAAGAAAGTCGTTTAAGAAGAGGAGAGGAGCAGAAAGAAGAGTAGAGGAGCAGAAAGGAGAGGGAGGAGCAGAAAGGACAGGAAAGGAGCGGAGAGGAGCAGAAAGGAGAGGAGAGGAGCAGAAAGAAGAGGGGAGGAGCAGAAAGGAAAGGAGAGGAGCAGAAAGGAGAGAAGAGGAGCAGAAAGAAGAGGAGAGGAGCAGAAAGAAGAGTAGAGGAGCAGAAAGGAGAGGAGTGGAGCAGAAAGGAGAGGAGAGGAGCAGAAAGGAGCGGAGCAGAAAGAAGAGGAGAGGAGCAGAATGGAGAGTAGAGGAGCAGAAAGGTCAGGAGAGGAGCGGAAAGGACAGGAGCGAAGAGGAGAGGAAAGGAGAGGAGCGGAAAGGAGAGGAGCAGAGAGGAGCGGAGAGGAGAGGAGCGGAGCAGAAAGAAGAGGAGAGGAGCAGAAAGGACAGAAGAGGAGTGGAAAGGACAGGAGCAGAGAGGAGAGGAGCGGAGCAGAAAGAAGAGGAGAGGAGCAGAAAGGACAGGAGAGGAGTGGAAAGGACAGGAGCGGAGAGGAGAGGAGCAGAAAGAAGAGGAGAGGAGCAGAAAGGGGAGGAGAGGAGCAGAAAGGAGAGGAGAGGAGCGGAAAGAAAAGGAGAGGAGCAAAAAGAAGAGGAGAGGAGCAGAAAGGAGAGGAGAGGAGCAGAATGGAGCGGAGCAGAAAGAGAGAGAGGGAGGCAGAATGGAGAGGAGCAGAAAGGAGAGAAGAGGAGCGGAAAGGAAAGGAGAGGAGCAGAAAGGAGAGGAGAGGAGCCAGAGAGGAGAGGAGAGGAGCAGAGAGGAGAGGAGCGGAAAGAAAAGGAGAGGAGCAAAAAGAAGAGGAGAGGAGCAGAAAGGAGAGGAGAGGAGCAGAATGGAGCGGAGCAGAAAGAAGAGGTAGGGAGCAGAATGGAGAGGAGCAGAAAGGAGAGGAGAGGAGCGGAAAGGAAAGGAGAGGAGCAGAAAGGAGAGGAGAGGAGCCAGAGAGAGAGAGGAGAGGAGCAGAGAGGAGAGGAGAGGAAAGAAGCAGAAAGGAGAGGAGCAGAGCGGTGAGGAGCAGAAAGGAGAGGAAAGGAGCAGAGAGGAGAGGAGAGGAAAGAAGCAGAAAGGAGAGGGGCAGATCGGTGAAGAGCAGAAAGGAGAGGAAAGGAGCAGAAAGGACAGGAGAGGAAAGGAGAGAAGCAGAAAGGAGAGGAGCGGAAAGGAAAGGAAAGGAAAGGAGAGGAGCAGAAAGAGAGGAGAGGAGCAGAAAGTAGAGGAGTGGAAAGGAAAGGAGAGGAGCAGAAAGAGAGGAGAGAAGCAGAAAGGAGAGGAGCGGAAAGGAAAGGAGAGGAGCAGAAAGAGAGGAGAGGAGCAGAAAGGAGAGGAATGGAAAGGAAAGGAGAGGAGCAGAAAGGAGAGGAGCGGAATGGAAAGGAAAGGAGAGGAGCAGAAAGGGAGGAGAGGAGCAGAAAGGAGAGGAGTGGAAAGGAAAGGAGAGGAGCAGAAAGGAGAGGAGCAGAAAGGAGAGGACAGGAGTGGAAAGGAAAGGAGAGGAGAGGAGCAGAAGGGAGAGGAGCGGAAAGGAAAGGCGGGGAGCAGAAAGGAGAGGTGAGGACGGGAGAGGAGAGGAAAGGAGAGGAGAGGAGCAGAAGGGAGAGGGGCGGAAAGGAAAGGCGGGGAGCAGAAAGGAGAGGTGAGGACGGGAGAGGAGAGGAAAGGAGCAGAGAGGCAAGGAGAGGAGAGGAACTTATTGATTGTTCCAACTGCTATTATTCTCCTCGTGAAGGCTCCAGGGAATCACAGGTTGCGTCGCAAATGGCACCGTATTCCCTACATAGTCCACTGCTCTTACCGGAGCCCTGGGCACGTTGTCTCCACTGGGGGCAATGTCCATTCTAGTGAGCAAGGGAGAGGGATAGGGGAAAAGAGAGAAGAGTGAAATCCCTTCTTTTCTCTCTAAAAATATGTATTCTGGGCTAAACTGAGGCTGACACACAGACAAGGTTTAGCCCGGAGCGAGCGGAGGTGGAGAAAGGGATTGAATATGCGGCAGTGAAGGAGAGGAGAAAGAGAAGTAGGACATGATCTCTCAAATGAGAGAGGGAGGGAAAGAGAGGTGGAGAGGGTCGCAGACTGTCAGATGCTCCTTAAATCTATTTTATTAATTTGTGATGTACAGAGTGAGGGAGGAGAGAGGGCGAAAGCAGGAGGGAATTGCAGAGAAGGGGAAGGAGGAAGGGAGGGGGGCAGAGAGAGGAGGCGCCACCCCAGTCATACCTGATAACATCTCTCCCCTCCAGCAAGAGCACCTCAATGTCTGCGTTCGAATGGCACCTTATTCCCCATATTACAGAGTGCACTACTTTGGAGCAGAGCCCTATGTGCCCTGGTTAAATGTAGTGCACCATTTGTGACATAGATAAGTCAGTAATGAGTCCTAACTGAGAACATGATGCAGATAAGAGCTCCCTCACATCAGATCACTCCTATCTCTCCTTCCTACCTCCTGCTTTTCTCATCTTTTCTTTTAACCCCTTTCTCCTCTCCTCTACCTTTTCCTTCTCATCAACCCTTCTTCCTCATCTCCATCCACATCTCTCTCCTCTCCTCTACCTTTTCCTTTTCCTTCTCATCAACCCTTCTTCCTCATCTCCATCCACATCTCTCTCCTCTCCTCTACCTTTTCCTTTTCCTTCTCATCAACCCTTCTTCCTCTCATCTCCATCCACATCTCTCTCTCTCCTCTCCTCTACATTTTCCTTCTCATCAACCCTTCTTCCTCATCTCCATCCACATCTCTCTCCTCTCCTCTACCTTTTCCTTTTCCTTCTCATCAACCCTTCTTCCTCATCTCCATCCACATCTCTCTCCTCTCCTCTACCTTTTCCTTTTCCTTCTCATCAACCCTTCTTCCTCTCATCTCCATCCACATCTCTCTCTCTCTCCTCTCCTCTACCTTTTCCTTCTCATCAACCCTTCTTCCTCTCATCTCCATCCACATCTCTCTCCTCTCCTCTACCTTTTCCTTTTCCTTCTCATCAACCCTTCTTCCTCATCTCCATCCACATCTCTCTCTCTCCTCTACCTTTTCCTTTTCCTTCTCATCAACCCTTCTTCCTCTCATCTCCATCCACATCTCTCTCCTCTCCTCTACCTTTTCCTTTTCCTTCTCATCAACCCTTCTTCCTCTCATCTCCATCCACATCTCTCTCTCTCTCCTCTACCTTTTCCTTCTCATCAACCCTTCTTCCTCTCATCTCCATCCACATCTCTCTCCTCTCCTCTACCTTTTCCTTCTCATCAACCCTTCTTCCTCATCTCCATCCACATCTCTCTTCTCACCTCTACCTTTTTCTTCTCATCAACCCTTCTTCCTCTCATCTCCATCCACATCTCTCTCCTCTCCTCTACCTTTTCCTTTTCCTTCTCATCAACCCTTCTTCCTCTCATCTCCATCCACATCTCTCTCTCTCTCCTCTACCTTTTCCTTCTCATCAACCCTTCTTCCTCATCTCCATCCACATCTCTCTTCTCACCTCTACCTTTTTCTTCTCATCAACCCTTCTTCCTCATCTCCATCCACATCTCTCTTCTCACCTCTACCTTTTATTCTCTCCTTCCTTCCCTCTTCTGTCTCCGTTCTCTCGTCCACTTCTTCTCACTCATCTCTCATCTCTCAAACCCAAGCAATTCCTTTCTCCCCCACAGAGACTAAGGCCGACCAGAAGATGAATAGGAGACAAACCAGTGATGGGAGATGGAATCCACACTCACACATAAGGGAAGGAGAGGAAAGGGATGATCCCCTGATTCCGTGTGCAGTGTTTCTGATGGAATTCGGAGTAGCTTTCTAGAATGATGGCTCATCAAGCCTCTCATCCCCACATCCTATCTAATTACTTTTATTGCAGTTCCTATGGAAACCGTGGGTCTCTTTGAAGAGGTGACAGGGTGTTTCCACGGTGACAGGGGTGTGTGTTGTGTGTGTGTGTGTGTGTGTCCCCACAGGGAGAAATGGTGTCATGGATCTAGGACTGAGAAACCGGTTGTAGTACAGGAGAACACACATCCTCACTAAGAGCCACACACACACATATGTTTGCAAGAACAACCGAACACCAGCCAGGTCATCCGTGATACAAGTCAGTATTTGATGTCCATTCATATCTGAGGACGTTGGGAGATGACATAGAAACCGGCCACTAGGGGCAACAGTGAGCTCTGTTACATGCAAGTAGGTTTCAGTCTTGTGGACGGGGAAGGGCGGATGGGCGTAAGCATCTGCCTCTGATTCCAAAAGGTTGCATGTTCGAATCCAGTGATAGAAAGTTGTTTTTAAGATTTTGGTTTTGAACCAATACCAAACCTCAAACCTTAACTTAATGGCTAAACTGAACCTTAAACACATGGAGAAACATGGATGAGTGTCTAATTCTGATGTGAGACTGATAGCTGGTTACACAAACACACACACAGTGTGCTGATGACTGCATTATTGCCCTGTAGTCTGTTTATGAGATCTCCTCAATGCTTCTCTCCCTCGGCCACGGACCTCTATTTCACAGGGAGCCATGGAAATATTGATATAACTCACTGTCACACCAACAACAACATTCACAAAAAAAACAAGCACACAACCTTGTACAAACATACAGGCACACACACGGATGCACAAACAGACAGAAAGATGCACACACCCTCACACATAGACAATTCAAATGGCAATGTCATGCCATTCTTCAACTGTGGCGAACCTTCAACACTTGACAGATGTAAGAAACTAGATAAATAGGATGATGACAGCCATTTGCACAACACAACCAGCTCCTTAAAACCACCTACATCTAGCTATGAACAACAACATAACCATAGCTCCTTAATACCACCCACATCTAGCTTCGAACAACAACACAACCATAGCTCCTTAATACCACCCACATCTAGCTTTGAACAACAACACAACCATAGCTCCTTAATACCACCCACATCTAGCTTTGAACAACACAACACAACAAGCTCCTTAATACCACCCACATCTAGCTTTGAACAACAACACAACCATAGTTCCTTAATACCACCCACATCTAGCTTTGAACAACACAACAAGCTCCTTAATACCACCCACATCTAGCTTTGAACAACAACCCAACACAACCATAGCTCCTTAATACTACCTACATCTAGCTTTGAACAACAACACAACCAGCTCCTTAATACTACCTACATCTAGCTTTGAACAACAACACAACCATAGCTCCTTAATACCACCTACATCTAGCTTTGAACAACAACACAACCAGCTCCTTAATACTACCTACATTTAGCTTTGAACAACAACACAACCATAGCTCCTTAATATCACCTCCACATCTAGCTTTGAACAACAACACAACACAACCAGCTCCTTAATACCACCTACATCTAGCTTTGAACAACAACACAACCATAGCTCCTTAATACTACCTACATCTAGCTTTGAACAACAACACAACACAACCAGCTCCTTAATACCACCTACATCTAGCTTTGAACAACAACACAACACAACCAGCTCCTTAATACCACCTACATCTAGCTTTGAACAACAACACAACCATAGCTCCTTAATACCACCTACATCTAGCTTTGAACAACAACACAACCAGCTCCTTAATACTACCTACATCTAGCTTTGAACAACAACACAATCAGCTCCTTAATACCACCTACATCTAGCTTTGAACAACAACACAACCATAGCTCCTTAATACCACCTACATCTAGCTTTGAACAACAACACAACCAGCTCCTTAATAACACCTACATCTAGCTTTGAACAACAACACAACACAACCAGCTCCTTAATAACACCTACATCTAGCTTTGAACAAACAACAGACACAACAAAACAGCAACACATCCAACAACACAACACAGCAACAACGCATCCAACACAACACAGCAACAACGCAGTCATTGGCTCATCTCTGTGTGCTATGATTGTAGCTGAGTTCTTAGAAGGCTCGTTAAAACAGATGGGATGAATGCCATCCTCATCTCTCTCTCTAGTCCACGACAATCTTATTTTACGCATTGCTTTCTTCCTCTACATGCTTTTATAGTTATTGCCTCAAAACCTACACTCTCTGTCTCGTTCTACTCTACCACACTACTGATGGTGCTCCAGTGGATAGCAGCCATCTTACGGGCTCCTGGCAAATTCTGTTATTCATTTTTTTTATGATGAACAGAATTCTTTTTGGTACATAATGTTTCCTCTGTCATTTCTTATGGCCAAAAACATCTTCTGGACATCTGAACGGCGATCACTAACCTCCATTTGGAGGAAGATTTCTACTTCATTCAAGTCGGCAGCTCTTTACGTTCTGCTTACTAAGGACCAGGCTCTGATCCAAAAGGGGATCCGGACTCGAAAGAGGAAGTGGCCGTGAAAGGGAGGCAAACGAGGCAGCATCATGACGAGACTGTAATTATCAATTGGATACCACAAAATTGGGGAGAAAAAGGGATTAAAAAAATTACAAAATATTAAATCGTGCTACTCCAGCTCTGACTCTCGTCGAATGTGGCAGGACTTACAAACTACCACAGATAACAAACCACAGACTTCCTGACAGGTTGTCCCCATGGGTTGAGGGTAGAAATGAACACATCCGCCACGCTGGCCCTCAACACAGGGGCCCTTCAGGGGTGTGTGCTTAGTCCCCTCCTGTACTATCTGTTCACTGATGACTGAGTGACCGTGCACAACTACAACATCATCATTAAGTTGGCTGACAACACGACGGTGATAGGCCTGATCACTGACAACGAGACAGCCTATAGGCAGGAGGTCAGAGACCTGGCAGCGTCGTGCCAAGACAACGACCTCTTATTCAACGTGCTTTTAGACCCTTTGCTATGAGACTCAAAATTGAGCAGAGGTGCATCCTGTTTCCATTGATCATCCTTGCGATGTTTATACAATTTGACTGGTCCACCTGTGGTAAATTAAATTGATTGGACATGATTTGGAAAGACACACACTTGTCGATGTAAGGCCTCACAGTTGACAATGCATTTCAGAGAAAAAACCTAGCCATGAGGTCAAAGGAATTGTCCATAGAGCTCCGAGACAGAATTGTGTCGAGGCAGAGATCTGGGGAAGGGTACCAAACCATTCCTGCAGCATTGAAGATCCCCAAGGACACAGGGGCCTCCATCATTCTTAAATGGAAGAAGATTGGAACCACCAAGACTCTTCCTAAAGCTGGCCGTCCGGCCAAACAGAGCAATCGTGGGAGAAGGGCCTTGGTCAGGGAGGTGACCAAGAACCCGATGGTAATGCTGACAGAGCTCCAGAGTTCCTCTGTGGAGATGATAGACCCTTCCAGAAGGACAACCATCTCTGCAGCACTCCACCAATCAGACTAGGCAGACTGAAGCCACTCAGGAAAAGTCACATGACAGACCACTGTCTGGCAGTTTGGCAAATGGCACCTAAATACTCTCAGACCATGAGAAACAAGAAACTCTGATGAAACCAAGATTGAACTCTTTGGCCTGAATGCCAAGCCTCACATCTGGAGTAAACCTGGTGCCATCCCTATGGTGAAGCATGGTGGTGGCAGCATCATGCTGTGGGGAAGTTTTTCAGCAGCAGGGAATTGAAGACTAGTCAGTATTGAGGCAAGATGAACGAAGCAAAGTACAGAGAGATCCTTGATGAAAACCTTCTGCAGAGCGCTCAGGTCCTCAGACTGAGGTGAAGGTTCACCTGCCAACAGTACAATGATCCTAAGCACACAGAAAAGACAACGCAGGAGTTGCTTCGAGACAAGTCTCTGAATATCCTTGAGTGGCCCAGCCAGAGCCCGGACTTGGACCCGATCGAACATCTCTGGAGAGACCTGAAAATTGCTGTGCAGCAACGCTCCCCATCCAGCCTGACAGAGCTTGAGAGGATCTACAGAGAAGAATGGGAGAAACTCCCCAAATACAGTTGTGCCAAGTTGAAGCGTCATACCCAAGAAGACTCGATGCTGTAATTGCTGCCAAAGGTGCTTCAACAAAGTGCTGAGTAAAGGGTCTGAATAATAATGTAAATGTAATATTTCAGTTTTTATATTTATAATAAATTAGCAAACATTTCTAAACTTGGTTTTGCTTTGTCATTATGGTGCATTGTGTGTAGATTGATGAGGGAAAATCAATTGAATCAATTTTAGAATAAGACTGTAAAGTATCAAAATGTGGAAAAACTCAAGGTCTGAATACTTTCCAAAGGCAATGTACTGTAGCTATCATTCATTTGATAGGTCTTAAGGAGCTCCTATTCCACATTTGTGGATAGAGTTGCACAATTCTCTAGTTTTCCAGAAATGCCAGTCATACTTATTTCCTCTTCATTCCTTGAACTTTACAACCAGAAATGGAAATTTTGGAGGAAAATTACCTGAATTGTGCAACGTTATTTGTGGATCAACATAGCCCACAATCTGTGGATATCTTTCCACTATTCTCCACTACTCTACATGTCTGCTACAGTAGCTCGGGGATGCTTCTAATGCATTGCTTAGTGAATCATCTGCTAATATGACAATGACTCATGTGTCAGTCTGGTGATGAGGCCGACACACGGCCTGATAAGGAAATTGATTTTATGGATATCACTTATTTCCTCTGCAATTCATTTTTGTTCTGGAATTTATTCAACACTATAGCGAAACAAATTGACGGCTGGTAAATATTGGTCATGCCACACTGGAAAGTGTGTAAAGCAGTCCTATTCTCTAAATATTTGCATGTATGGAATAGATGAAGGGTAAATGTTTGTACCAATGTTGAAAAACGGAACATGTATAGTAAGCAAATAAGCAAAGTGAAACTTAATATATATAGAATAAAATATAATATATTGATTTGTAAATATTTGAGTGTGTAAAAGCACATTATCAAGATCCTGAGGGGATTGTATCACGGTTTATTAACATATAGACCATTCAACAGCCGGTGATTAAACAAAGCAACAATAAACATACAGTACCAGTCAAAAGTTTGGACACACCTACTCATTCAAGGGTTTTTTCTTTATTTGTACTATTTCCTACATTGTAGAATAATAGTGAAGACATCAAAACAATTAAATAACACATGTAGTAAACACAAAAAGTGATAAACAAATTAAAATACATTTTATATTTGAGATTGTTCAAAGTAGCCACCCTTTGCCTTGATGGTAGCTTTGCACACTCTTGGAATTCTCTCAGCCATTGTGTTATTTCATAGTTTTGATGTCTTCCCTAATATTCTACAATGTAGAAAATAGTAAAAATAGAGGGATCAGTGTAAAGAGGGAGGACTGCGTCCAGAACCGGAGCAGACACCGAGGGTAGATGCCCACCTGGACCCTCCCCTATAAGTTCAGGTTTGCGGTCGGGAGTCCGCACATTTACATTTACATTTAAGTCATTTAGCAGACGCTCTTATCTTTGGTACTGTCACGCCCTGACCTTAGTTATCTTTGTTTTCTTTATATTTTGGTTAGGTCAGGGTGTGACTAGGGTGGGTATGCTAGTTTTTGTGTTGTCTAGGGTTTTTGTATGTCTAGGGGTTTTGTAGGTCTAGGTAGTCTATGGTGGCCTGATATGGTTCCCAATCAGAGGCAGCTGTTTATCATTGCCTCTGATTGGGGATCATATTTAGGCAGCCATTTTCCCTTTTGTGTTTGTGGGTTCTTGTCTATGTGTAGTTGCCTGTCAGCACTCATTTGTATAGATTCACGGTTTGTTATTTTGTTCGTTTGTTCAGTGTTCATTCTTTAAATAAATAAGAATGTACGCATACCACGTTGCGCCTTGGTCCGATCCTTATAAGGAACGTGACAGGAACCCTATTCCCTATCTAGTGCACCCTATGGACCCTGGTCAAAAGTAGTGCACTTCATAGGGAATAGTTTACTTTTTGGGGCACAGCCATGAACATGAATTCCCATCCACTGACGATTCAGAGTAAAACACTGCCATTGACATCACTATCAGGTGTGCGAGGTGCAGTGCGTGTGCGTGTGTGTGCCTGCGTGTGTGTGCATGTGTGTGTTTGTGTGTGAGTAAGAGACGAGAGCCTGAGAGAGTCAAATGTCATTCTGACCTGTCTGTCTGCCTGGCACACACACACTGGCACCATACCTCTCACACCTGAGCACAGCTGCTAGCTCCAGCCAACTAAAGTGGCACATTAACACATCAAGAAGTGGGTCATCTCTCTCTGTGTGTGCGTGAGAGTATGGATGCACAATGTCTTTCTTTTGTTCAGGTGAACTGAACCGCAAGCCGAAGCCAGACAGTCTTTTTTAAAAAGCTCAGGTGAAATGAGTTCTAAACATCAGGGTGGCTGTTTATGTGTTGGGCTCCATCAGAATATATTTGTGATGTATTCTATCAACTCTATAGAGTGAGTGGACCGTAAAAATACATTAATAAGGCAAATATACAGGCAGGTAACTCCACGTCACTCAGGGTCCCCAGGAGAAGCCTTCAAAACGGGCCACTAGGGGCAATGGTAAGCGCTATTACCATCAAGTAGGTTTCACGAGGCTTTGTGGACAGGGGTGGCAGATGCAATACAAGCTCAAAGTGCAGGAGATGGACAAAAACAGTCTGGCTTCTGAGTGCAAACACAAGTTTTACATCCAGGTTCATCCATGCATCCCTCATGTCTCCTCTCCCTGATCCCAGTATAGTATGTATTGCCCCTCAGTCTCAACCGCTGATAGCTTCTACTCAAAGGAAATATTCTGTGCGATAATCTGTTGAAGATTGAGGTTTGGTTTACTGAGCTCATCTCTCGCTCTCAGTTCATTCAGTTTCAGCAGTCAGTCTGCTGTTTAGATGAGCTGCTGTTTAACACACACACTTTAAAAAAATAAATTCCCCTCAGTCCTCTGCCACGGCAGGAGGCTCTGTAGCTTATCAAGGCCAGAAGAGCAACGTAAAGCAACATTTACGCTGCGTGGGCGTGTGTAGCACTCACAGGCTTTTATCACTAGTTCATCCTGGGTTTACATGGAGAACAGGCTTAATGAATAACAGGCCTGGGTTTACATGGAGAACAGGCTTAATGAATAACAGGCCTGGGTTTACATGGAGAACAGGCTTATTGAATAACAGGCCTGGGTTTACATGGAGAACAGGCTTATTGAATAACAGGCCTGGGTTTACATGGAGAACAGGCTTATTGAATAACAGGCCTGGGTTTACATGGAGAACAGGCTTATTGAATAACAGGCCTGGGTTTACATGGAGAACAGGCTTATTGAATAACAGGCCTGGGTTTACATGGAGAACAGGCTTATTGAATAACATGCCTGGGTTTACATGGAGAACAGGCTTAATGAATAACAGGCCTGGGTTTACATGGAGAACAGGCTTATTGAATAACAGGCCTGGGTTTACATGGAGAACAGGCTTATTGAATAACAGGCCTGGGTTTACATGGAGAACAGGCTTATTGAATAACAGGCCTGGGTTTACATGGAGAACAGGCTTAACGAATAACAGGCCTGGGTTTACATGGAGAACAGGCTTATTGAATAACAGGCCTGGGTTTACATGGAGAACAGGCTTATTGAATAACAGGCCTGGGTTTACATGGAGAACAGGCTTAATGAATAACATGCCTGGGTTTACATGGAGAACAGGCTTATTGAATAACAGGCCTGGGTTTACATGGAGAACAGGCTTATTGAATAACAGGCCTGGGTTTACATGGAGAACAGGCTTATTGAATAACAGGCCTGGGTTTACATGGAGAACAGGCTTATTGAATAACATGCCTGGGTTTACATGGAGAACAGGCTTAATGAATAACAGGCCTGGGTTTACATGGAGAACAGGCTTATTGAATAACAGGCCTGGGTTTACATGGAGAACAGGCTTATTGAATAACAGGCCTGGGTTTACATGGAGAACAGGCTTAACGAAGCCCTGTACTGTTTCTGATTAGGGCATGGAGGCTACTATACTATGCGTCAGCTATAGAGATTCTGGCATCCTAATGGCACCCTATTCCCTTTATAGTTCACTACTTTTGGCCTCTAGTCATTGGGCTCAACTCAAAAGTAGTGCACTTTTAAAGGGAATATGCTGCCATTTGGGACAAACTTCTCACTACTAAACCAACCCACAAATCATTACAGCTGTAACGTGAGCTCCTAAGCTCTGCTATCTTGCGGGCTATCCCTTCCTAACACCAAGCTTGTACTTTGTCCAATGCTAAGCTGAGACCTTAACTATGTCTATGCCATTATCAGAGCTTCAAGTCTATCTTGCAGCTTAGATCAGATTTAGGTTCTGATTTAGAAAAACAGCTGTTGTATACGCCACTAGGAGCAATAAGCTTGACTGCATAAATCTACACACACACACACACACACACACACACACACACACACACACACACACACACACACACACACACACACACACACACACACACACACTTGTGTAAACTGCCTGTCTCATGGTAAATTGCATAGCAAGGGAGGCATCTACCACCTACCAGCCATAGGAGGAGGCATCTACCACCTACCAGCCATAGGAGGAGGCATCTATTACCTACCAGATATAGGAGGAGGCATCTACCACCTACCAGCCATATGAGGAGGCATCTCCCACCTACCAGCCATAGGATGAGGCATCTATTACCTACAAGCCATAGGAGGAGTCATCTACCACCTACCAGCCATAGGAGGCGTCATCTACCACCTACAAGCCATAGGAGGAGTCATCTACCATCTACCAGCCATAGGAGGAGTCATCTACCACCTACCAGCCATAGGAGGAGGCATCTACCACCTACCAGCCATAGGAGGAGTCATCTACCACCTACCAGCCATAGGAGGAGGCATCTACCACCTACCAGCCATAGGAGGAGGCATCTACCACCTACCAGCCATAGGAGGAGGCATCTACCACCTACCAGCCATAGGAGGAGGCATCTACCACCTACCAGCCATAGGAGGCATCTACCACCTACCAGCCATAGGAGGAGTCATCTACCACCTACCAGCCATAGGAGGAGGCATCTACCACCTACCAGCCATAGGAGGAGGCATCTACCACCTACCACCCATAGGAGGAGGCATCTACCACCTACCAGCCAGAGGGGGAGGCATCTCCCACCTACCAGCCATAGGAGGAGGCATCTATTACCTACTAGCCATAGTAGGCATCTATTACCTACCAGCCATAGGAGGCATCTACCACCTACCAGCCATAGGAGGAGGCATCTACCACCTACCAGCCATAGGAGGAGGCATCTACCACCTACCAGCCAGAGGGGGAGGCATCTACCACCTACCAGCCATAGGAGGGGTCATCTACCATCTACCAGCAATAGGTGGAGTCATCTACCATCTACCAGCCATAGGAGGCATCATCTACCACCTACCAGCCATAGGAGGCGTCATCTACCACCTACCAGCCATAGGAGGCGTCATCTACCACCTACCAGCCAGAGGGGGAGGCATCTACCACCTACCAGCCATAGGAGGCGTCATCTACCACCTACCAGCCATAGGAGGCGTCATCTACCACCTACCAGCCATAGGGGGAGGCATCTACCACCTACCAGCCATAGCAGAAGGCATCATCTACCACCTACCAGCCATAGGAGGCGTCATCAACCACCTACCAGCCATAGGAGGCGGCATCTACCATCTACCACCCATAGGAGGCGTCATCAACCACCTACCAGCCATAGGGGGAGGCATCTGCCACCTACCAGCCATAGGGGGAGTTATCTACCACCTACCAGCCATAGGAGGAGTCATCTACCACCTACCAGCCATAGCAGAAGGCGTCATCTACCACCTACCAGCCATAGGGGGAGGCATCTGCCACCTACCAGCCATAGGAGAAGGCATCTACCACCTACCAGCCATAGGAGTAGGCATCTACCATCTACCACCGTTAGGAGGCGTCATCAACCACCTACCAGCCATAGGGGGAGGCATCTGCCACCTACCAGCCATATGGGGAGTTATCTACCACCTACCAGCCATAGGAAGAGGCATCTACCACCTACCAGCCATAGGGGGAGTCATCTACCACCTACCAGCCATAGGGGGAGGCATCTACCACCTACCAGCCATAGGAAGAGGCATCTACCACCTACCAGCCATAGGGGGAGGCATCTACCATCTACCACCCATAGGAGGCGTCATCAACCACCTACCAGCCATAGGGGGAGGCATCTGCCACCTACCAGCCATAGGGGGAGTTATCTACCACCTACCAGCCATAGGAGGAGGCATCTACCACCTACCAGCCATAGCAGAAGGCGTCATCTACCACCTACCAGCCATAGGGGGAGGCATCTACCACCTACCAGCCATAGGAGGAGGCATCTACCACCTACCAGCCATAGGGGGAGGCATATGCCACCTACCAGCCATAGGGGGAGTCATCTACCACCTACCAGCCATAGGGGGAGTCATCTACCACCTACCAGCCATAGGGGGAGTCATCTACAACCTACCAGCCATAGGGGAGGCATCTACCACCTACCAGCCATAGGGGGAGTCATCTACCACCTACCAGCAATAGGGGGAGGCATCTACCACCTACCAGCCATAGGTGGAGGCATCTACCACCTACCAGCCATAAGGGGAGTCATCTACCACCTACCAGCCATAGGAGGAGGCATCTACCACCTACCAGCCATAGGAGGAGACATCTATTACCTACCAGCCATAGGGGGAGGCATCTACCACCTACCAGCCATAGGGGGAGTCATCTGCCCCCTACCAGCCATAGGGGGAGTCATCTACCACCTACCAGCCATAGGGGGAGTCATCTGCCACCTACCAGCCATAGGGGGAGTCATCTACCACCTACCAGCCATAGGGGGAGGCATCTACCACCTACCAGCCATAGGGGGAGGCATCTGCCACCTACCAGCCATAGGGGGAGTCATCTACCACCTACCAGCCATAGGGGCAGGCATCTACCACCTACCAGCCATAGGGGGAGTCATCTGCCACCTACCAGCCATAGGGGAAGTCATCTACCACCTACCAGCCATAGGGGGAGTCATCTACCACCTACCAGCCATAGGGGGAGTCATCTACCACCTACCAGCCATAGGGGGAGTCATCTACCACCTACCAGCCATAGGGGGAGGCATCTACCACCTACCAGCCATAGGGGGAGTCATCTACCACCTACCAGCCATAGGAGGAGGCATCTACCACCTACCAGCCATAGGAGGAGACATCTATTACCTACCAGCCATAGGGGGAGTCATCTACCACCTACCAGCCATAGGAGGGGGCATCTACCACCTACCAGCCATAGCAGAAGCCGTCATCTACCACCTACCAGCCATAGGAGGAGGCATCTACCACCTACCAGCCATAGGGGGAGTCATCTACCACCTACCAGCCATAGGAGGAGGCATCTACCACCTACCAGCCATAGCAGAAGGCGTCATCTACCACCTACCAGCCATAGGGGAGTCATCTACCACCTACCAGCCATAGGAGGAGGCATCTACCACCTACCAGCCATAGGGGGGGTCATCTACCACCTACCAGCCATAGGGGGAGGCAACTACCACCTACCAGCCATAGGGGGAGGCATATACCACCTACCAGCCATAGGGGGAGTCATCTACCACCTACCAGCCATAGGGGGAGGCAACTACCACCTACCAGCCATAGGGGGAGTCATTTACCACCTACCAGCCATAGGGGGAGTCATCTACCACCTACCAGCCATAGGGGGAGGCATCTACCACCTACCAGCCATAGGGGGAGTCATCTACAACCTACCAGCCATAGGGGAGGCATCTACCACCTACCAGCCATAGGGGGAGGCATCTACCACCTACCAGCCAATGGTGGGAGTCATCTACCACCTACCAGCCATAGGTTGAGGCATCTACCACCTACCAGCCATAGGGGGAGGCATATGCCACCTACCAGCCATAGGGGGAGTCATCTACCACCTACCAGCCATAGGGGGAGGCATCTACCACCTACCAGCCATAGGGGGAGTCATCTACCACCTACCAGCCATAGGGGGAGGCATCTACCACCTACCAGCCATAGGGGGAGGCATATGCCACCTACCAGCCATAGGGGGAGTCATCTACCACCTACCAGCCATAGGGGGAGGCATCTACCACCTACCAGCCATAGGGGGAGTCATCTACAACCTACCAGCCATAGGGGAGGCATCTACCACCTACCAGCCATAGGGGGAGGCATCTACCACCTACCAGCCATAGGGGGAGTCATCTACCACCTACCAGCAATAGGGGGAGGCATCTACCACCTACCAGCCATAGGTGGAGGCATCTACCACCTACCAGCCATAGGGGGAGTCATCTACCACCTACCAGCCATAGGAGGAGGCATCTACCACCTACCAGCCATAGGAGGAGACATCTATTACCTACCAGCCATAGGGGGAGGCATCTACCACCTACCAGCCATAGGGGGAGTCATCTGCCACCTACCAGCCATAGGGGGAGTCATCTACCACCTACCAGCCATAGGGGGAGTCATCTGCCACCTACCAGCCATAGGGGGAGTCATCTACCACCTACCAGCCATAGGGGGAGGCATCTACCACCTACCAGCCATAGGGGGAGGCATCTGCCACCTACCAGCCATAGGGGAGTCATCTACCACCTACCAGCCATAGGGGCAGGCATCTACCACCTACCAGCCATAGGGGGAGTCATCTGCCACCTACCAGCCATAGGGAAGTCATCTACCACCTACCAGCCATAGGGGGAGTCATCTACCACCTACCAGCCATAGGGGGAGTCATCTACCACCTACCAGCCATAGGGGGAGTCATCTACCACCTACCAGCCATAGGGGGAGGCATCTACCACCTACCAGCCATAGGGGGAGTCATCTACCACCTACCAGCCATAGGAGGAGGCATCTACCACCTACCAGCCATAGGAGGAGACATCTATTACCTACCAGCCATAGGGGGAGTCATCTACCACCTACCAGCCATAGGAGGGGGCATCTACCACCTACCAGCCATAGCAGAAGGCGTCATCTACCACCTACCAGCCATAGGGGAGTCATCTTCCACCTACCAGCCATAGGAGGAGGCATCTACCACCTACCAGCCATAGGGGGAGTCATCTACCACCTACCAGCCATAGGAAGAGGCATCTACCACCTACCAGCCATAGCAGAAGGCGTCATCTACCACCTACCAGCCATAGGGGAGTCATCTACCACCTACCAGCCATAGGAGGAGGCATCTACCACCTACCAGCCATAGGGGGGGTCATCTACCACCTACCAGCCATAGGGGGAGGCAACTACCACCTACCAGCCATAGGGGGAGGCATATACCACCTACCAGCCATAGGGGGAGTCATCTACCACCTACCAGCCATAGGGGGAGGCAACTACCACCTACCAGCCATAGGGGGAGTCATCTACCACCTACCAGCCATAGGGGGAGTCATCTACCACCTACCAGCCATAGCAGAAGGCTTCATCCACCACCTACCAGCCATAGGGGGAGGCATCTACCACCTACCAGCCATAGGGGGAGTCATCTGCCACCTACCAGCCATAGGGGGAGTCATCTACCACCTACCAGCCATAGGGGGAGGCATCTACCACCTACCAGCCATAGGGGGAGTCATCTGCCACCTACCAGCCATAGGGGGAGTCATCTACCACCTACCAGCCATAGGGGGAGTCATCTACCACCTACCAGCCATAGGGGGAGGCATCTACCACCTACCAGCCATAGGGGGAGTCATCTACCACCTACCAGCCATAGGAGGAGGCGCATCTACCACCTACCAGCCACAGGAGGAGGCATCTACCACCTACCAGCCATAGGAGGAGACATCTATTACCTACCAGCCATAGGGGGAGTCATCTACCACCTACCAGCCATAGGAGGAGGCATCTACCACCTACCAGCCATAGCAGAAGGCGTCATCTACCACCTACCAGCCATAGGGGGAGGCATTTGCCACCTACCAGCCATAGGGGGAGGCATCTGCCACCTACCAGCCATAGGGGGAGTCATCTACCACCTACCAGCCATAGGGGGAGGCATCTACCACCTACCAGCCATAGGGGGAGGCATCTACCACCTACCAGCCATAGGAGGAGGAATCTACCACCTACCAGCCATAGCAGAAGGCGTCATCTACCACCTACCAGCCATAGGGGGAGGCATCTACCACCTACCAGCCATAGGGGGAGTCATCTACCACCTACCAGCCATAGGGGGAGGCATCTACCACCTACCAGCCATAGGGGGAGGTATCTACCACCTACCAGACATAGGGGGAGGCATCTACCACCTACTAGCCCTAGGGGGAGGCATCTACCACCTACCAGCCATAGGGGGAGGCATCTACCACCTACCAGCCATAGGGGGAGTCATCTGCCTCCTACCAGCCATAGGGGGAGTCATCTACCACCTACCAGCCATAGGGGGAGGCATCTACCACCTACCAGCCATAGGGGGAGTAATTTACCACCTACCAGCCATAGGGGGAGGCATCTACCACCTACCAGCCATAGGGGGAGTCATCTACCACCTACCAGCCATAGGGGGAGTCATCTACCACCTACCAGCCATAGGGGGAGGCAACTACCACCTACCAGCCATAGGGGGAGTCATCTACCACCTACCAGCCATAAGGGGAGTCATCTACCACCTACCAGCCATAGCAGAAGGCGTCATCTACCACCTACCAGCCATAGGGGGAGGCATCTACCACCTACCAGCCATAGGGGGAGGCATCTGCCACCTACCAGCCATAGGGGGAGGCATCTACCACCTACCAGCCATAGGTGGAGGCATCTACCACCTACCAGCCATAGGGGGAGTCATCTACCACCTACCAGCC
The DNA here is from genome assembly GCF_034236695.1 of Oncorhynchus nerka. Taxonomy (NCBI): domain Eukaryota; kingdom Metazoa; phylum Chordata; class Actinopteri; order Salmoniformes; family Salmonidae; genus Oncorhynchus; species Oncorhynchus nerka. Next base: position 73,499,100 of record NC_088401.1, on the reverse strand, counting down.
ATAGGAGGAGGAATCTACCACCTACCAGCCATAGGAGGAGGCATCTACCACCTACCAGCCATAGCAGGAGGCGTCATCTACCACCTACCAGCCATAGGGGGAGTTATCTACCACCTACCAGCCATAGGGGAGTCATCTACCACCTACCAGCCATAGGGGGAGGCATGTACCACCTACCAGCCATAGGGGGAGGCATCTACCACCTACCAGCCATAGGGGGAGTCATCTACCACCTACCAGCCATAGGGGGAGTTAACTACCACCTACCAGCCATAGGGGGAGTCATCTACCACCTACCAGCCATAGGGGGAGTCATCTACCACCTACCAGCCATAGGGGGAGGCATCTGCCACCTACCAGCCATAGGGGGAGGCATCTACCACCTACCAGCCATAGGGGAGGCATCTACCACCTACCAGCCATAGGGGGAGGCATCTACCACCTACCAGCCATAGGGGGAGGCATCTACCACCTACCAGCCATAGGTGGAGGCATCTACCACCTACCAGCCATAGGGGGAGGCATCTACCACCTACCAGCCATAGGGGGAGGCATCTACCACCTACCAGCCATAGGTGGAGGCATCTACCACCTACCAGCCATAGGGGGAGTAATCTACCACCTACCAGCCATAGGGGAGTCATCTACCACCTACCAGCCATAGGAGGAGGCATCTACCACCTACCAGCCATAGGGGGGGTCATCTACCACCTACCAGCCATAGGGGGAGGCATCTACCACCTACCAGCCATAGGGGGAGTCATCTACCACCTACCAGCCATAGGGGGAGTCATCTACCACCTACCAGCCATAGGGGGAGGAAACTACCACCTACCAGCCATAGGGGGAGTCGTCTACCACCTACCAGCCATAGGGGGAGTCGTCTACCACCTACCAGCCATAGCAGAAGGCGTCATCTACCACCTACCAGCCATAGGGGGAGGCATCTACCACCTACCAGCCATAGGGGAGGCATCTGCCACCTACCAGCCATAGGGGGAGGCATCTACCACCTACCAGCCATAGGTGGAGGCATCTACCACCTACCAGCCATAGGGGGAGTCATCTACCACCTACCAGTCATAGGAGGAGGCATCTACCACCTACCAGGTATAGGAGGAGGCATCTACCACCTACCAGCCATAGGAGGAGACATCTATTACCTACCAGCCATAGGGGGAGTCATCTACCACCTACCAGCCATAGGAGGAGGCATCTACCACCTACCAGCCATAGCAGAAGGCGTCATCTACCACCTACCAGCCATAGGGGGAGGCATCTACCACCTACCAGCCATAGGGGAGGCATCTGCCACCTACCAGCCATAGGGGGAGGCATCTACCACCTACCAGCCATAGGTGGAGGCATCTACCACCTACCAGCCATAGGGGGAGTCATCTACCACCTACCAGTCATAGGAGGAGGCATCTACCACCTACCAGGTATAGGAGGAGGCATCTACCACCTACCAGCCATAGGAGGAGACATCTATTACCTACCAGCCATAGGGGGAGTCATCTACCACCTACCAGCCATAGGAGGAGGCATCTACCACCTACCAGCCATAGCAGAAGGCGTCATCTACCACCTACCAGCCATAGGGGGAGTCATCTACCACCTACCAGCCATAGGGGGAGGCATCTACCACCTACCAGCCATAGGAGGAGGTATCTACCACCTACCAGCCATAGGGGGAGGCATCTACCACCTACTAGCCATAGGGGGAGGCATCTACCACCTACCAGCCATAGGGGGAGGCATCTACCACCTACCAGCCATAGGGGGAGTCATCTGCCTCCTACCAGCCATAGGGGGAGTCATCTACCACCTACCAGCCATAGGGGGAGGCATCTACCACCTACCAGCCATAGGGGGAGTCATTTACCACCTACCAGCCATAGGGGGAGTCATCTACCACCTACCAGCCATAGGGGGAGGCATCTACCACCTACCAGCCATAGGGGGAGTCATCTACCACCTACCAGCCATAGCGGGAGTCATCTACCACCTACCAGCCATAGGAGGAGGAATCTACCACCTACCAGCCATAGGAGGAGGCATCTACCACCTACCAGCCATAGCAGGAGGCGTCATCTACCACCTACCAGCCATAGGGGGAGTTATCTACCACCTACCAGCCATAGGGGAGTCATCTACCACCTACCAGCCATAGGGGGAGGCATGTACCACCTACCAGCCATAGGGGGAGGCATCTACCACCTACCAGCCATAGGGGGAGTCATTTACCACCTACCAGCCATAGGGGGAGTTAACTACCACCTACCAGCCATAGGGGGAGTCATCTACAACCTACCAGCCATAGGGGGAGTCATCTACCACCTACCAGCCATAGGGGGAGGCATCTGCCACCTACCAGCCATAGGGGGAGGCATCTACCACCTACCAGCCATAGGGGAGGCATCTACCACCTACCAGCCATAGGGGGAGGCATCTACCACCTACCAGCCATAGGGGGAGGCATCTACCACCTACCAGCCATAGCTGGAGGCATCTACCACCTACCAGCCATAGGGGGAGGCATCTACCACCTACCAGCCATAGGGGGAGGCATCTACCACCTACCAGCCATAGGTGGAGGCATCTACCACCTACCAGCCATAGGGGGAGTAATCTACCACCTACCAGCCATAGGGGAGTCATCTACCACCTACCAGCCATAGGAGGAGGCATCTACCACCTACCAGCCATAGGGGGTCATCTACCACCTACCAGCCATAGGGGAGGCATCTACCACCTACCAGCCATAGGGGAGTCATCTACCACCTACCAGCCATAGGGGAGTCATCTACCACCTACCAGCCATAGGGGGAGGAAACTACCACCTACCAGCCATAGGGGGAGTCATCTACCACCTACCAGCCATAGGGGGAGTCGTCTACCACCTACCAGCCATAGCAGAAGGCGTCATCTACCACCTACCAGCCATAGGGGGAGGCATCTACCACCTACCAGCCATAGGGGGAGGCATCTGCCACCTACCAGCCATAGGGGGAGGCATCTACCACCTACCAGCCATAGGGGGAGGCATCTACCACCTACCAGCCGTAGGGGGAGTCATCTACCACCTACCAGCCATAGGGGGAGTTAACTACCACCTACCAGCCATAGGGGGAGTCATCTACCACCTACCAGCCATAGGGGGAGTCATCTACCACCTACCAGCCATAGCAGAAGGCGTCATCTACCACCTACCAGCCATAGGAGGAGGCATCTACCACCTACCAGCCATAGGGGGAGGCATCTGCCACCTACCAGCCATAGGGGGAGGCATCTACCACCTACCAGCCATAGGGGAGGCATCTACCACCTACCAGCCATAGGGGGAGGCATCTACCACCTACCAGCCATAGGGGGAGGCATCTACCACCTACCAGCCATAGGTGGAGGCATCTACCACCTACCAGCCATAGGGGGAGTAATCTACCACCTACCAGCCATAGGGGGAGTCATCTACCACCTACCAGCAATAGGAGGAGGCATCTACCACCTACCAGCCATAGGGGGAGGCATCTACCACCTACCAGCCATAGCAGAAGGCGTCATCTACCACCTACCAGCCATAGGGGGAGGCATCTACCACCTACCAGCCATAGGGGGAGGCATCTGCCACCTACCAGCCATAGGGGGAGGCATCTACCACCTACCAGCCATAGGGGAGGCATCTACCACCTACCAGCCATAGGGGGAGGCATCTACCACCTACCAGCCATAGGGGGAGGCATCTACCACCTACCAGCCATAGGTGGAGGCATCTACCACCTACCAGCCATAGGGGGAGTAATCTACCACCTACCAGCCATAGGGGGAGTCATCTACCACCTACCAGCAATAGGAGGAGGCATCTACCACCTACCAGCCATAGCAGAAGGCGTCATCTACCACCTACCAGCCATAGGGGGAGGCATTTGCCACCTACCAGCCATAGGGGGAGATATCTGCCACCTACCTGCCATAGGGGGAGTCATCTACCACCTACCAGCCATATGGGGAGGCATCTACCACCTACCAGCCATAGGGGGAGGCATCTACCACCTACCAGCCATTGGAGGAGGAATCTACCACCTACCAGCCATAGCAGAAGTCGTCATCTACCACCTACCAGCCATAGGGGGAGGCATCTACCACCTACCAGCCATAGGGGGAGTCATCTACCACCTACCAGCCATAGGGGGAGTCATCTACCACGTACCAGCCATAGGGGGAGTCATCTACCACCTACCAGCCATAGGGGGAGGTATCTATCACCTACTAGCCATAGGGGGAGGCATCTACCACCTACCAGCCATAGGGGGAGTCATCTGCCTCCTACCAGCCATAGGGGGAGTCATCTACCACCTACCAGCCATAGGGGGAGTCATCTACCACCTACCAGCCATAGGGGGAGTCATCTACCACCTACCAGCCATAGGGGGAGTCATCTACCACCTAGCAGCCATAGGGGGAGGCATCTACCACCTACCAGCCATAGGGGGAGGCATCTACCACCTACCAGCCATAGGGGGAGGCATCTACCACCTACCAGCCATAGGGGGAGGCATCTACCACCTACCAGCCATAGGGGGAGGCATCTGCCACCTACCAGCCATAGTGGGAGGCATCTACCACCTACCAGCCATTGTTGGAGGCATCTACCACCTACCAGCCATAGGGGGAGGCATCTACCACCTACCAGCCATAGGGGGAGGCATCTACCACCTACCAGCCATAGGGGGAGGCATCTGCCACCTACCAGCCATAGTAGGAGGCATCTACCACCTACCAGCCATAGGGGGAGTCATCTACCACCTACCAGCCATAGGGGGAGGCCTCTACCACCTACCAGCCATAGGGGGAGGCATCTGCCACCTACCAGCCATAGGGGGAGGCATCTACCACCTACCAGCCATAGGGGGAGGCATCTACCACCTACCAGCCATAGGGGGAGGCATCTGCCACCTACCAGCCATAGTGGGAGGCATCTACCACCTACCAGCCATAGGGGGAGGCATCTACCACCTACCAGCCATAGGGGGAGGCATCTACCACCTACCAGCCATAGGAGGAGACATCTATTACCTACCAGCCATAGGGGGAGTCATCTACCACCTACCAGCCATAGGGGGAGTCATCTGCAACCTACCAGCCATAGGGGGAGTCATCTACCACCTACCAGCCATAGGGGGAGGCATCTACCACCTACCAGCCATAGGGGGAGGCATCTACCACCTACCAGCCATAGCAGGAGGCGTCACACAGCAAGGGCCTGAGACTGTTTGGTATAGGCCACAGGCGCATTACTCCTCCTTCCTCCAAGCATGAAACAGTCAAGGATATTAAACGCTAACTGCAGAGCAGTAATTGGTGGATTTAACTTCAAAAGAGCTGATGAACTGTTGTAGATGGTTAGCTAAATGGAAATTAAAAAACAAAATGGATTCTTTTTGATGTTTTGACTTGCCGGCCCATTATATTTTCAGTCAGAGGGGAGTAGGCTCCTACATTATACTGGGTTATTATTTCAACATTACAGCTGCTACATTATACTGGGTTATTATTTCAACAGTACGGCTGCTACATTATACTGGGTTATTATTTCAACAGTACAGCTGCTACATTATACTGGGTTATTATTTCAACAGTACAGCTGCTACCTTATACTGGGTTATTATTTCAACAGTACAGCTGCTACCTTATACTGGGTTATTATTTCAACATTACAGCTGCTACCTTATACTGGGTTATTATTTCAACAGTACGGCTGCTACATTATACTGGGTTATTATTTCAACAGTACAGCTGCTACATTATACTGGGTTATTATTTCAACAGTACAGCTGCTACATTATACTGGGTTATTATTTCAACAGTACGGCTGCTACATTATACTGGGTTATTATTTCAACAGTACAGCTGCTACATTATACTGGGTTATTATTTCAACATTACAGCTGCTACATTATACTGGGTTATTATTTCAACATTACAGCTGCTACATTATACTGGGTTATTATTTCAACAGCACGGCTGCTACATTATACTGGGTTATTATTTCAACATTACAGCTGCTACATTATACTGGGTTATTATTTCAACAGTACGGCTGCTACCTTATACTGGATTCCAATTTCAACAGCAACCTTTTCACATACACTGAGGGTACAAAACAGTAGGAACACCTTCCGAATAAAACCGGGAAGACTATCAAAAAGTGAATAGCAGAAGGAGAACTGGGAGGGGGGAAACACACTGGTTGACTTGACTAACATACAAGACAAACTGGCACAGAGAGACAGGATACACAGGGATAAATACACTGGGGAAAATAAGCGACACTTGGAGGGGGTGGAGACAGCCACGGGGACAGGTGAAACAGATCAGGGCGTGACAGGTAGGGGCGAAAGTGACTAGGCAATCATGATAGATAATAAACTGAGTAGCAGCAGCGTGTGTGTGTGTGTGCTTGTGTGTGTGCTTGTGTGTGTGTGCTTGTGTGTGTGTGCTTGTTTGTGTGTGCTTGTGTGTGTGTGCTTGTGTGTGTGTGCTTGTGTGTGTGTGCTTGTGTGTGTGTGTGTGTGTGTGTGTAACATATTCCTAGATGTGTGACAATCTATATCATCGTCATCATTTTATTAATCTACCTAATTAGTGCCAATTAACTGCTAGACCTAGATTACTGTGTCTTACTGTGTGTAGCCCCAGGATCATAGCAGTCCAATGCTAGACAACTCCAGTAATGTGACCTGCATGTAGCCAAGGGAGAGGAGGAGGGTCCCTGTCAGTTAACTGTCAAACGGTGTGATCCACTAAAAGGCGCATCATGATGGAGGAGCATACCATTGAAAAACATGGGAGGGGGTTCTGGCTATTTGAAAAGCATGTTCATTGTTATCCTGGGCCTAGAGTAAGTCATGTAAAATCCTCTGAATATGAAAAATAGGCTCTTATCCAATCAAAAACGCATATTTTGGCCAATAGGTAAAATAAATATGTCTCTGGCACAATCCGATCAAAAGTTATTGTAGGTTTTATCCTTGTAGGATGGCCAAGATTAGGGTGGTTTAATCACTGGAGGCCAGAGAGGAAAAGTGTTAAACAATCAGGAAATAGAATTGTCAGCTGGGCTGAATGCTGAGGGAGAATTAAGGCTAACTGACAGGCTCACCGTTGAACTCGCCATCTTTCTTCTCCAATACGGAGGACATAAAACACTAGAGGCAAGATAGATATTGATTTTGAAACATGACATGTAGTATTTTCATATTTTAGTATACGCTTTTCATATTAATGCAAAGTTCCTGTTATTTTGGTAACTCTGTGAAATGTCATCGGAGCGCTGAGTGTACCGCGGGCTCAAAGCCTTTTACATTTCATTCAGCTCGTGTCATGTTAATTTAGCTTCATGCAACCCGCAGAAACAACTTCGCAGACATCCACCACAACATGTAAAATCCTCAGAAGTTGCAGCGAGAAAGCAGCAGTGCTCTTCATAAAGAGCTTGGCGCTTATTATCAAATCAAATCCAATTTTATTGGTCACATACGCATATTTAGCAGTTGTTAGTGCGGGTGTAGCTCCAAAAGTGCAGTAGTATTTAACAATTCAGAACAATACACACAAATCTAAAAGTAAAAGAATGGAATTAAGAAATATATAATTATTAGATTGAGCAATGTCGGTATGGCATTGACTAAAATACAGTTGAATAGAATACAGTAAATACATATGAGATGAGTAAAGCAGTATGTAAACATTGACCAGTGTTCCATTATTAAAGTGGCCAGTGATTCCAAGATTATTGGATGTACAGTATTAGGTTACGAAATAAGACTTTTTAGATATAATGTTAATGATATGTTAGAGAAAGACCCCACTGAATAATTCAGAACATGAAGAATCATATTTGTCTTGAGGAAGTGAAATGTCATCAGCAAAGCACATTTTCTCCCACTTTGAGCAGTGGGTGAGCACCCTACACTCTGCGGATACAAAGGCTAGGGTCATAGTAAAGGACCTAACATACCACCGCAACCAGGTAGGAAGAGATGGAAAATATATATTTTACCATTTTGAAACTGGAGAAATTAAATAGCTACCATCTTCTACAAAAACATAGGTGAAAAACTAAATTGAAGATCTGACTGGATCTGTAAACAGCTGTGTTTACTGTATTATAGTAATCAACATTAAAAGTTCAGCAACCTCATTCTCTCCATATGACTGTTTTCTATGCCTTGTCTCCCTGTAGGTGCTAAAATATCAACTGATCTGGGTTGTTTTATAAAACCTTGCTGGCTAGAAGGCTTGCTGACTAGCTGTCTGTCTGGTTGGCTGGCTGGATGAGTGGCTGGTTGGTTAGTTAGCTGTCTGTCAGTCTGTGTGGCTAGCTGGCTGGCTGTCTAACTCATTGGCTGGCTGGCTGTCATTTCTTGTTTGACTAGCTGGCACCATGGATGGCTGGCTGTGTGGCTGGCTGGCTGGCTGTGTGGCTGGCTGGCTGGCTGGGCAGGTTTTGATGGATGCTGGAGAGTTCACAGGTTCAGTGTGTGAGCTCTTATCTATCGCTACCAGCTGGACGTGGGACCAATGACTCAATTCAATACACATCACATTACAGCTACAAGAGAATGGCTGCTCCCTCTCTCTGTATGCTTCCCAAATGGCACGCTATCCCCTATATAGGGCACTAATACCTTTTGGCCTCTGGTAAAAAGTAGTCCACTATATAGGGAATAGGATGCCATTTGGGACGTATTCTCTACTCTGCTGTCATAATAGGAGATCCCTCACCCTGTTAACCCTTCAGCTTTACTAACTAACTCTCTCTCTCTCTCTCTCTCTCTCTCTCTCTCTCTCTCTCTCTCTCTCTCTCTCTCTCTCTCTCTCTCTCTCTCTCTCTCTCTCTCTCTCTCTCTCTCTCTCTCTGATATTGTACTATTAAAAACCTCTGGAGGCTAAAACACAGAGAAGGATATTAATGTACACCTACTCACCCACCCACAGCAGTGATTGATTATGATTACAGTGAGGGGATCCAATGATGCATGTTCTCAATGGGCAGGTGCTGTCCTGTGCTGTACACTAAACACAAACATTAAATCTATAATGGATTTCTTGTATAAATGTGCTCAAGGGCTTTCCCATTAGGCATTTGTGTACATTAGAAGGATAACGGTCGTGTGGTAATGTAATTTGCTTAATGTTTTGACGCGCATATTATTTTGAAAAAGTATGCTTACGTTAACTTTATTGTTGAGCATCTGATAATCTTATCTGTTCTGCATATAAAGGCTTGACTTTCAGTAACTCTGGAATAACCTCATCTGCAAAGACAAAAGTTAGTCCATTAAAATGATCCAATGCTGTACAGACATACTCTAAGCCACTTTCAAAAGAGTTGCACCCATTAAAGTTAGCCTAACCCAACCCGTGTTTCTTCCAACAGCTTAGGCCCTGTTTGACCTGTAGTCTCCCCAGCCTGAGTTGATCGAATCTCTGATGCAAGGTCAGGGTTGACCCTCTCCTGAGTGGTTATCTCCTAAAATGTTGTACCAGAGAGGAGTGTGTGCGTATGTGTGTGTTCAGAGACCCTTCTGGTCTGGGTCTGAGTCTGGTTAGGGTCCTGGGTCGGCCATCTGAATGCCTCCCTGACTAAAAGCTTCCATTAGCTGTATGTGAGCCATGACATGAGCCAGGAGAGCCGCAGAGTTAAAGACGGGACTAATGCAATTCCATGCTTGGCAGAGGCAGAGAGAGCGAGAGAGAACAGTTCTGTAGAAGTCAATTTCCCTTCCATAAATTGAGAGGTAAGAATAAAATAAAGTGGAAATTAGCCATAAAACTACTTCCCCCATAATGCCATTCCCCATGGGAGCCGTGGTACCAATGGCCATTTCAAGCCCAATTAAGAGCATCCTGTCGGGCTGTAACACCATTTAGTAGGGCAACTGCACCGCCCGCAACCGCAGGGCTCTCCAGAGGGTTGTGCGGTCCGCCAAATGCATCACTACCTGCCCTCCAGGACACAATCAGCACCCGATGTCACAGGAAGTCCATAAAGATCATCAAGGACAACAACCACCCGAGCCACTGCCTGTTCCCCCTGCTATCATCCAGAAGTCGAGGTCACTACAGGTGTATCAAAGCTGGGACTGAGAGACTGAAAAACAGCTTCTATCTCAAGGCCATCAGACTGTTAAATGGCCATCAGTAGCACATAGAGGCTGCTGCCGATATACATAGACTTGAAATCACTGTCCACTTTAATAAATGGAACACTAGTCACTTTAATTATGTTTACATATCTTGCATTACTCATCTCATATGTATATACTGTATTCTATACTATTCTACTGTATCTTAGTCTATGCCGCTCTGACATTGCTCGTTTATATATTTATATATTCCATTCCATTCCTTTAAATTTGTGAGTATTGGGTATATGTTGTGAAATTGTTAGATATCACTTATTAGATATTACTGCACTGTAGGAGCTAGAAACACAAGCATTTCGCTACATCCGCAATAACATCTGCTAAACACGTGTATGTCACCAATACATTTAGATTTGATTTAGTTCATTTATCTTAAGATGGCTAGGTGGGACAATCATCTCAACTATAGTAACCCTAGTCGGCAAATACAGTGAATAGTAGTCATGTCCAACGCTCCCTCTAAGCTGCACGCGTGCACTCTGCTACCCCAGGACTGCCATGCAGAATATATATCAGCCTGTGCAAAGAAGCACGAGATTGAACTTTTAATGAGGGAAATAAGTATTTGACCCCTCTCAATCAGAAAGATTTCTGGCTCCCAGGTGTCTTTTATACAGGTAACGAGCTGAGATTAGGAACACACTCTTAAAGGGACATACTGTACACTTAGGTTGGAGTCATAAAAACTCATTTTTCAATCACTTCCCAAATTTCTTGTTAACAAACTATAGTTTTGGCAAGTCGGTTAGGACATCTATAGCCGTGGCCAAAAGTTTTGAGAATGACACGAATATTAATTTCCACAAAGTTTGCTGCTTCAGTGTCTTTAGATATTTTTGTCAGATGTTACTATGGAATAATGAAGTATAATTACAAGCATTTCATAAGTGCCAAAGGCTTTTAATGACAATTACATGAAGTTGATGCAAAGAGTCCGCTGCTTCTGTAGGCTGAATGATAGCAGAGCTACGTATTTCCATTATAAAATGTTATGGGATGCATTTTCGCCAATGTTTTTGATGGTAGACCACTCTGGTAGGCCTACATTATGATCAAATAGCCACAGTAGCCTACTAGACCACTGTATGAAACTGTAACTTAAAGCTGGTACAGCCTCAGTGTTCCCAGTAAATGTGGAAGATGCACAGAATTTTCACAGCATTCAAGTTTGCACTCAGCAGCCCTGAAATTTGTTCAGTGGCGAAACATTTTGAAGGGAGCATTGGTCATGTCCTCAAATATTCTACAGCAAAGTCCGCAAAAACACTACCATGAATACCATAGTATACTACATTCATGACGGTAAATGTACTACAATGACTACTACATTGAGCACTGCCAAAACACTACAGTGAATACTACAGTCACGACTGCCAAAACACTACAGTAAATACTAGTCACGACTGCCAAAGCTCTACAGTGAATACTACAGTCAGGACTGCCAAAACACTACAGTGAATATTACAGTCACGACTGCCAAAACACTACAGTGAACACTACAGTCACGACTGCCAAAACACTACAGTGAATACTACATTGAGCACTGCCAAAACACTACAGTGAATACTACAGTCAGGACTGCCAAAACACTACAGTGAATACTAGTCAGGACTGCCAAAACACTACAGTGAACACTACAGTCACGACTGCCAAAACTCTACAGTGAATACTACAGTCAGGACTGCCAAAACACTACAGTGAATATTACAGTCACGACTGCCAAAACACTACAGTGAACACTACAGTCAGGACTGCCAAAACACTACAGTGAATACTACATTCAGGGTTGCCAAAACACTACAGTGAATATTACATTCAAGATTAGAGGTCAACCGATTATGATTTTTCAACGCATACTGATACTGATTATTGGAGGACCAAAAAAAGCCGATACTGATTAATCTGATTTTTTTTTTTTTGTAATAATAATGACAATTACAACAATACTGAATTAACACTTATTTTAACTTAATATAATACATCAATAAAATCAATATAGCCTCAAACAAATAATGCAACAATTTGGTTGAATAATGCAAAAACAAAGTTTTGGAGAAGAAAGTAAAAGTGTGCCATGTAAAAGTGTGCCAATATGTGCCATGTAAGACAGCTAACGTTTAAGTTCCTTGCTTAGAACATGAGAACATATGAAAGCTGGTGGTTCTTTTTAACATGAGTCTTCAATATTCCCAGGTAAGAGGTTTTAGGTTGTAGTTATTATAGGAATTATAGGACTATTTCTCTCTATACCATTTGTATTTCATATACCTTTGACTATTGGATGTTCTTATAGGCACTTTAGCATTGCCAGTGTAACAGTATAGCTTCCGTCCCTCTCCTCGCCCCTACCTGGGCTCGAACCAGGAACACATCGACAACAGCCACCCTCGAAGCAGCGTTACCCATGCAGAGCAAGGGGAACAACTACTCCAAGTCTCAGAGCGAGTGACGTTTGAAACGCTATTAGCACGCACCCTACTAACTAGCTAGCTATTTCACAGCGGTTACACCAGCCAGTTGATAGGCTTGAAGTCATAAACAGCGCAATGCTTGAAGCATAGCAAAGAGCTCCTGGCAAAACGCACTAAAGTGCTGTTTGAATGAATGCTTACAAGCCTGCTGGTGCCTACCACCACTCAGTCAGACTGCTCTATCAAATCATAGACTTAATTATAACATAATAACACACAGAAATACAAGCCTTAGGTCATTGTTATGGTCGAATCCGGAAACTATCATCTCGAAAACAAGACGTTTATTCTTTCAGTGAAATACGGCACCGTTCCGTATTTTATCTAACGGGTGGCATCCATCAATCTAAATATTCCTGGTACATTGCACAACCTTGTCACGACTTCTACTAGCCATCACCGATCCCTTTTTCCTTTTTTGTTTGTTTTGTCTTTGGTTCTTTTTCACACCTGGTTTCATCTGCGTTAATTTCTGTGTGTATAATTGTAACCTGTTGCCTGCCTAAATTTGTGCGGGATTAGTATTTTATTGTGATGTGCTGGATTTACGTTATTGGTTTTCACGGTTATGTAAAGTGTATGAGTGTCGGAACTTTGTTTGTTCCTCTGTTAATGAGGGCGTTGTCCTTTTCGATTGTGCCATTCCTGTGTTGGTGGACGGTCTCATTAAAACACGCTTCTCAGAGATCCCTGCTCTCCTGCGCCTGACTCCTACCACCTAGATGCACCTTATCACAAACCTTCAATGTTATGTCATAATTACGTCAAATTCTGGCAAATTAGTCGGCCCAAACTGTTGCATATACACTGACTCTGCGTGCAGTGAACGCAAGAGAAGTGACACAATTTCACCTGGTTAATATTATCTGTTAACCTTGGATTTCCTTTAGCTAAATATGCAGGTTTAAAAATATATACTTCTGTGTATTGATTTAAGAAAGGCATTGATGTTTTCTGGTTAGGTACACGTTGGAGCAAGGACAGTACGCAGGACATGCTAGATAAACTAGTAATATCATCAACCATGTGTAGTTAACTAGTCATTATGATTGATTGATTGATTGATTGTTTTTTATAATATAAATGTAATACTAGCTAGCAACTTACCTTGGCTTACTGCATTCGTGTAACAGACAGGCTCCTCGTGGAGTGCAATGAGAGGCAGGTGGTTAGGGTGTTGGACTAGTTAACTGTAAGGTTGCAAGATTATATGTCGTTCTGACCCTGAATAAGGCAGTTATCCCGCCGTTCCTAGGCCGTCATTGAAAATAAAAATGTGTTCTTAACTGACTTGCCTAGTTAAATAAAGATTCAATAAAGGTGTAAAAAAAAACTACAACATTTTTTTTTTTAATTGGCCAAATCGGTGTCCAAAAATACCGATTTCCGATTGTTATGAAAACTTGAAATCGGCCCTAATTAATCGGCCATTCCGATTAATCAGTCGACCTCTAGTCAGGACTGCCAAAACAATACAGTATTTAGATCCTGTGTGGTATTATCACTGACACAGACTACACAGTCACACACGCACACACACAGATATCCATCACAGATCTGTCCGAGTGTTATTGACGTTAACAGGCAAGGGAGGGTAAATAGATGCCTTACTGGAAGTGAGCAGTTAGACAACCAAGCCTTTAGCCTAACTCTCTATATAGAGTATATACACCAGGACTTCAGTTAGACAATGTAGCCTTTAGTCTAACTCTCTCTATATATACACCAGGACTTCAGTTAGACAATGTAGCCTTTAGTCTAACTCTCTCTATATATACACCAGGACTTCAGTTAGACAATCTAGCCTTTAGCCTGACTCTCTCTATATATACACCAGGACTTCAGTCAGACAATGTAGCCTTTAGTCTAACTCTCTCTATATATACACCAGGACTTCAGTCAGACAATCTAGCCTTTAGTCTAACTCTCTCTATATATACACCTGGACTTCAGTTAGACAATGGAGCCTTTTGTCACGCCCTGACCTTAGAGAGCCGTTTTATCTCTCTATTTGGTGAGGTCAAGGTGTGATGTGGGGAGGGCATTCTATGTTTTGTATTTATTTGGTTTTGGCCGAGTGTGGTTCCCAATCAAAGGCAGCTGTCTATCGTTGTCTCTGATTGGGAATCATACTTAGGTAGCCTGTTTTCCCACCTATGTTGTGGGATCTTGTTTTTTTTTGTTAGCTCTGTAAAGCCGGCAGAATGTGACGTTCGTTAACAACTTTTGTTGTTTTTGTTTTGTGTTCTGAGTATTAAAGATCATGAACACTTACCACGCTGCACCTTGGTCTACTTCTACAGACGATCGTCACACCTTTAGTCTAACTCTCTCTATATATACACCAGGACTTCAGTTAGACAATGTAGCCTTTAGCCTAACTCTCTATATAGAGTATATACACCAGGACTTCAGTTAGACAATGTAGCCTTTAGCCTAACTCTCTTTTCCATGTGCACAAATTTGTTTACATCCCTGTTAGTCTCTTTTGCCAAAAGAATCCATCCACCTGACAGGTGTGGCATATCATGAAGCTGATTAAACAGCATGATAATTACACAGGTGCACCTTGTGCTGGGGAAAATAGGCCGCTCTAAAATGTGCAGTTTTGTAACACAACACCACGGATATCTCAAGTTTTGAGGGAGCGTGCAATTTGCATGCTGACTGCAGGAATGTCCAACAGAGCTGTTGCCAGATAACTGAATGTTAATTTCTCTAAGCCGCCTACAATGTTGTTTTAGAGAATTTGGCAGTACATCCAACAGGCCTCACAACCGCATACCACGTGTATTGCGTCATGTGGGCGAGAGGTTTGCTGATGTCAACGTTGTGAACAGAGTGTCCCATGGTGTGGTTATGGTATGAGCAGGAAGCATAAGCTACGGACACAATTGCAAAAAAGCCGTGAAGCGATCCTGAGGCCCATTGAGAGGCCCATTTTTTTTTAAAGGTATCTGTGACCAACAGATGCATATCTGTATTCCCAGTCATGGGAAAACCATTTATTAGGGCCTAATAAATGTATTTAAATTGACTGGTTTCCTCATGTGAACTATAACTCAGTAGAATTTATGAAATTGTTGCATGTTGCGTTTATATTTTTGTTCAGTATATATACAATATATACCAGGACTTCAGTAAAACAATCTAGCATATAGCCTAACTCTCTCTCTCTATATACCCCAGGACTTTGGTTAGACAATGTGTACTTTAACCCAACTCTCTCTACATGTGACCGACCACCTCGATGGGTCTTATGTAGAAAAAGTGTGAAATGTATTTTTTTTTAAACGTTGGACAAAAGTAAGGACTCAGAGCTACAAAATGGTATATGATACACTGCAGTTGAGGAACACTGGTATAGAAAATCTGCTTTGAAAGTTGTGGCTCAGTTGGTAGAGCATGGCACTTGCAACGATAGGGTTGTGGGTTCAAATCCCACGGGGGACCAGTACAAACAAAATATGAAAATGTCTGCACTCACTACTGTCAGTCACTCTGGAAAAGAGTGTCTGCTAAATGACTCAAATATAAACTTGTAACCTGACTTTTGAGAGAATGGCCCTTGAATGTTTTGGTACATCTATTGTGTCGAGGCACAGATCTGCGGAAGGGTACAAAAAATCTGGCACCATCCCTACGGTGAAGCATGGTGATGGCAGCATCATGCTGTGGTAATGTTTTTCAGCGGCTGGGACTCGGAGACTGGTCAGGATCGAAGGAAAGATGAATGGAGAAAAGTACAGAGAAATCCTTAATGAAAACCTGCTCCAGAGTGCTCAGGACAACTGGGGCAAACGACCCTAAGCACACAGCCAAGACAACGCAAGAGTCTCTGAATGTCCTCGAGTGGCCCAGCCAGAGCCTGGACTTGAACCAAATCAAACATTACAGGAGAAACCTGAAAATAGCTGTGCAGCGACACTCCCCATCCAACCTCACAGAGCTTGAAAGGATCTGCAGAGAAGAATGGGAGAAACTTCCCAAATACAGGTGTGCCAAGTTTGTAGCATCATATTCAACAAGACTTGAGGCTCTAATCGCTGCCAAAGGTACTTCAATAAAGTACTCAGTAAAGGGTCTGAAGACTTATGTAAATGTGATATTTCAGTTTCAAATAAATTATATTTTTTAATAACTAATTTTGCTTTGTCATTATGGGGTATTGTGTGTAGATTGAAGAGAAGAAAAAAAATATTTAATCAATTTTAAGAAAATGTGAAAAAAGTCAAGGGGTCTGAATACTTTCCGAATGCACTGTATATATACACAGTTTCTAGGTACTAACTCCTAAACTTGGGATAAGGTTCATTATCAGGTATCCTATTGAAATATTGAGTGCTTAGGTTTAGAGGGTCTACACCAGAAGTTAATGGTTATCTGTAGGGGGAAGGTATGTAGGGATGATGGGGGTTGAGGTCAGGTCTGGTCACGTTAAGGGAGAAATAAACGTTTATGGCCTGTATCACTTACGGACCTAGCAGTAAAGATACAATGTTTGTACAGATGTGTAGGAGGAGACTCGGAGCCTAGGAGGTTGTGTGAAGAGGTCTTTGTCTAATGCAGCTGTATGGATCCTCTGGGAAGAGTTGAGTTTTACCTCTGAAAATTAGAACCTAACAACACCATCAGGGCCGTATCCACAAACCATCTCAGAAAAGGTCTTAGCAATCCTGATTAAACCGGTTTGAAAACAACAACAAAAAACACATAATTTAAAGGTTTTAGGATGATGTTAAGACACTGTCCAGACAAACTCTAAGCCAGGATTAAACTCATAAAAGTTTATCTCAGCTGGTAATCACGATAGTTTGAGGTACCGCAAAGGAATGATCGTGACAACACTCATTAACATTGTTGCAAATTGCTGAACAATCACTCGTGATGAGGCATCGCCAGCTGTGAAATCTATAGCACACGTTGCTTTGCTTCAGACAAGCATGTGACTGCACATCAAATGTTGCAATAAAACGTTTGATATAGTTTTCGCCTGACACGATCACTTTACCTACTCTTAATTATTGCCTAATATGTTAGCATGCATAACTTTTTCTGATGGTTGTTAAAAGCAGAATTCTGACAATAATTACCACTATATCAACACACTCGTCACTCCCGTTTAACAACTCTAAATCACTTCGACACAGTAGGCATCACGTTACTTGCCATAATGAAGGCAGTACTGCCGCGAGGACCTGAAATGTCCAAAAGAAAGGAATTAGACCAAAGCCTGACTGTAGTGTAGACATAGAGCTAGTGCATCCCAAATGACACCCTATTCCATACAAGTCCCTATGGCCCCGCTCAAAAGTAGTACACTACATAGGAAATTTGGTTCCATTTTGGACTCAGCCCAGGTTCCTTTGTGAAGTGCTTCTGAAGCATTCTATATCCCATATCGTGACTCACAGCATGCAGGCTTCAAATGGAGAGCTGTGACTCACACAACACAGACTGGAGAGGTTTCCGTTCAGATTAAATGCATCTCTGTTACCCAAGACACTTTGTGCACTGAGGTGGCAGTGCTGTGTGTGTGTGTGCTTGTATCCAGTTAGGTTTATTTGAGGATAAGGAGCTCCAGAAAAAGAAAAAAAGTGGATTATGTTGTGAATCCGTGTAACCCGTACAAGTGTTGTGAATATGGAGAGACTCTCCTCCACATAAATTCACTTTTTAAGAACCTCTGGCTCTGCCTGCCAGCAAAGATCCATTATCATCATACAGGTCCAATTAGAGAGCAGTGAAATTAATTGGACCCTTGTCAAAAGCACTATAGATGGAATAGGGTGCTATTTGAAATGCACTGGGAGGCTTGACGTCACATCCATAAAAAATAGGCGCTCAGGATGCCCCTAGTATTGAAGGCACCTCCCAATGTTCTGGGGAGCTGGACAAACGTCTAATACTGCAGTGGATCTGGTGTCACCTGGCTGGGGATTCAACATGTTGCCTGGTTTTACTCTACAACACTAGAACATAGTCCTGTATTAGCTACAGTAGAAACCTCTGAGTGGGAGAGAGAGAGAGAGAGGATGAGAGACAGACACAGACAGAGAGAGGTAGAAAGTGAGACAGAGAGATAGAGACAGAGACACAGAGAGATAGAGAGAGAGAGAGAGAGAGAGAGAGAGAGAGAGAGAGAGAGATCTCTGAGCAGGGCAGGGATAAAGACAGGATGGATGTGGTGCTAGGACCTGTCAGTGGTGACAGATGGACGTCTCACAGATGAAGAAGCAAGTGAGACGTTAGAGAACAGTGATGTGCTGCACCGCCCATGTGTGTCTCAGTGTCGGTATATATGTGTATCAGTATATGTGTGTCTCAGTGTCGGTATATATGTGTATCAGTATATGTGTGTCTCCGTGTCGGTATATGTGTGTCTCAGTGTCGGTATATATTTGTATCAGTATATGTGTGTCTCAGTGTCGGTATATGTGTGTCTCAGTGTCGGTATATGTGTGTCTCAGTGTCGGTATATATGTGTATCGGTATATGTGTGTCTCAGTGTCGGTATATATGTGTATCGGAATATGTGTGTCTCAGTGTCGGTATATGTGTGTGTCGGTATATGTGTGTCTCAGTGTCGGTATATATGTGTGTCTCGGTGTCAGTATATGTGTGTCTCAGTGTCGGTATATATGTGTGTCTCAGTGTCGGTATATATGTGTATCGGTATATGTGTGTCTCAGTGTCGGTATATATGTGTATCGGAATATGTGTGTCTCAGTGTCGGTATATGTGTGTCTCAGTGTCGGTATATGTGTGTCTCAGTGTCGGTATATGTGTGTCTCAGTGTCGGTATATGTGTGTCTCAGTGTCGGTATATATGTGTATCGGTATATGTGTGTCTCAGTGTCGGTATATATGTGTATCGGTATATGTGTGTCTCGGTGTCGGTATATGTGTGTCTCAGTGTCGGTATATATGTGTATCGGAATATGTGTGTCTCAGTGTCGGTATATGTGTGTCTCAGTGTCGGTATATGTGTGTCTCAGTGTCGGTATATGTGTGTCTCAGTGTCGGTATATGTGTGTCTCAGTGTCGGTATATATGTGTATCGGTATATGTGTGTCTCAGTGTCGGTATATGTGTGTCTCAGTGTCGGTATATGTGTGTCTCAGTGTCGGTATATATGTGTATCGGTATATGTGTGTCTCAGTGTCGGTATATGTGTGTCTCAGTGTCGGTATATGTGTGTCTCCGTGTCGGTATATGTGTGTCTCCGTGTCGGTATATATGTGTATCGGTATATGTGTGTCTCCGTGTCGGTATATGTGTGTCTCAGTGTCGGTATATGTGTGTCTCAGTGTCGGTATATATGTGTATCGGTATATGTGTGTCTCAGTGTCGGTATATGTGTGTATCGGTATATGTGTGTCTCAGTGTCGGTATATGTGTGTCTCCGTGTCGGTATATGTGTGTCTCCGTGTCGGTATATATGTGTATCGGTATATGTGTGTCTCAGTGTCGGTATATGTGTGTCTCCGTGTCGGTATATGTGTGTCTCCGTGTCGGTATATATGTGTATCGGTATATGTGTGTCTCAGTGTCGGTATATATGTGTGTCGGTATATGTGTGTCTCAGTGTCGGTATATGTGTGTCTCCGTGTCGGTATATGTGTGTCTCCGTGTCGGTATATATGTGTATCGGTATATGTGTGTCTCAGTGTCGGTATATGTGTGTCTCGGTGTCGGTATATGTGTGTCTCAGTGTCGGTATATATGTGTATCGGTATATGTGTGTCTCAGTGTCGGTATATGTGTGTCTCAGTGTCGGTATATATGTGTATCGGTATATGTGTGTCTCAGTGTCGGTATATGTGTGTCTCAGTGTCGGTATATGTGTGTCTCAGTGTCGGTATATGTGTGTCTCAGTGTCGGTATATGTGTGTCTCAGTGTCGGTATATGTGTGTATCAGTATATGTGTGTCTCAGTGTCGGTATATGTGTGTCTCAGTGTCGGTATATATGTGTGTCGGTATATGTGTGTCTCAGTGTCGGTATATGTGTGTCTCAGTGTCGGTATATGTGTGTCTCAGTGTCGGTATATGTGTGTCTCAGTGTCGGTATATATGTGTGTCGGTATATGTGTGTCTCAGTGTCGGTATATGTGTGTCTCAGTGTCGGTATATGTGTGTCTCAGTGTCGGTATATGTGTGTCTCAGTGTCGGTATATATGTGTATCGGTATATGTGTGTCTCAGTGTCGGTATATGTGTGTCTCAGTGTCGGTATATGTGTGTCTCAGTGTCGGTATATATGTGTGTCGGTATATGTGTGTCTCAGTGTCGGTATATGTGTGTATCGGTATATGTGTGTCTCAGTGTCGGTATATATGTGTCTCAGTGTCGGTATATATGTGTATCGGTATATGTGTGTCTCGGTGTCAGTATATATGTGTCTCAGTGTCGGTATATTTGTGTCTCAGTGTCGGTATATGTGTGTCTCAGTGTCGGTATATATGTGTGTCGGTATATGTGTGTCTCTGTGTCAGTATATGTGTGTGTCGGTATATGTGTGTCTCAGTGTCGGTATATGTGTGTCTCCGTGTCGGTATATGTGTGTCTCCGTGTCGGTATATGTGTGTCTCAGTGTCGGTATATGTGTGTCTCCGTGTCGGTATATGTGTGTCTCAGTGTCGGTATATGTGTGTCTCAGTGTCGGTATATATGTGTGTCTCAGTGTCGGTATATGTGTGTCTCCGTGTCGGTTTATGTGTGTCTCCGTGTCGGTATATATGTGTATCGGTATATGTGTGTCTCGGTGTCGGTATATGTGTGTCTCAGTGTCGGTATATATGTGTATCGGTATATGTGTGTCTCAGTGTCGGTATATGTGTGTCTCAGTGTCGGTATATGTGTGTCTCAGTGTCGGTATATGTGTGTCTCAGTGTCGGTATATGTGTGTCTCAGTGTCGGTATATGTGTGTATCAGTATATGTGTGTCTCAGTGTCGGTATATGTGTGTCTCAGTGTCGGTATATATGTGTGTCGGTATATGTGTGTCTCAGTGTCGGTATATGTGTGTCTCAGTGTCGGTATATGTGTGTCTCAGTGTCGGTATATGTGTGTCTCAGTGTCGGTATATATGTGTGTCGGTATATGTGTGTCTCAGTGTCGGTATATGTGTGTCTCAGTGTCGGTATATGTGTGTCTCAGTGTCGGTATATGTGTGTCTCAGTGTCGGTATATATGTGTATCGGTATATGTGTGTCTCAGTGTCGGTATATGTGTGTCTCAGTGTCGGTATATGTGTGTCTCAGTGTCGGTATATATGTGTGTCGGTATATGTGTGTCTCAGTGTCGGTATATGTGTGTATCGGTATATGTGTGTCTCAGTGTCGGTATATATGTGTCTCAGTGTCGGTATATATGTGTATCGGTATATGTGTGTCTCGGTGTCAGTATATATGTGTCTCAGTGTCGGTATATTTGTGTCTCAGTGTCGGTATATGTGTGTCTCAGTGTCGGTATATATGTGTGTCGGTATATGTGTGTCTCTGTGTCAGTATATGTGTGTGTCGGTATATGTGTGTCTCAGTGTCGGTATATGTGTGTCTCCGTGTCGGTATATGTGTGTCTCCGTGTCGGTATATGTGTGTCTCAGTGTCGGTATATGTGTGTCTCCGTGTCGGTATATGTGTGTCTCAGTGTCGGTATATGTGTGTCTCAGTGTCGGTATATATGTGTGTCTCAGTGTCGGTATATGTGTGTCTCCGTGTCGGTATATGTGTGTCTCCGTGTCGGTATATATGTGTCGGTATATGTGTGTCTCGTGTGTCGGTATATGTGTGTCTCAGTGTCGGTATATATGTGTATCGGTATATGTGTGTCTCGGTGTCGGTATATGTGTGTCTCAGTGTCGGTATATATGTGTATCGGAATATGTGTGTCTCAGTGTCGGTATATGTGTGTCTCAGTGTCGGTATATGTGTGTCTCAGTGTCGGTATATGTGTGTCTCCGTGTCGGTATATGTGTGTCTCCGTGTCGGTATATATGTGTATCGGTATATGTGTGTCTCGGTGTCGGTATATGTGTGTCTCAGTGTCGGTATATATGTGTATCGGTATATGTGTGTCTCGGTGTCGGTATATGTGTGTCTCAGTGTCGGTATATATGTGTATCGGAATATGTGTGTCTCAGTGTCGGTATATGTGTGTCTCAGTGTCGGTATATGTGTGTCTCAGTGTCGGTATATGTGTGTCTCAGTGTCGGTATATGTGTGTCTCAGTGTCGGTATATATGTGTATCGGTATATGTGTGTCTCAGTGTCGGTATATGTGTGTCTCAGTGTCGGTATATGTGTGTCTCAGTTTCGGTATATATGTGTATCGGTATATGTGTGTCTCAGTGTCGGTATATGTGTGTCTCAGTGTCGGTATATGTGTGTCTCCGTGTCGGTATATGTGTGTCTCCGTGTCGGTATATGTGTGTCTCAGTGTCGGTATATATGTGTGTCGGTATATGTGTGTCTCAGTGTCGGTATATATGTGTATCGGTATATGTGTGTCTCAGTGTCGGTATATGTGTGTCTCAGTGTCGGTATATATGTGTATCGGTATATGTGTGTCTCAGTGTCGGTATATGTGTGTCTCAGTGTCGGTATATGTGTGTCTCAGTGTCGGTATATGTGTGTCTCAGTGTCGGTATATGTGTGTCTCAGTGTCGGTATATGTGTGTCTCAGTGTCGGTATATGTGTGTATCAGTATATGTGTGTCTCAGTGTCGGTATATGTGTGTCTCAGTGTCGGTATATATGTGTGTCGGTATATGTGTGTCTCAGTGTCGGTATATGTGTGTCTCAGTGTCGGTATATGTGTGTCTCAGTGTCGGTATATATGTGTGTCGGTATATGTGTGTCTCTGTGTCAGTATATGTGTGTGTCGGTATATGTTTGTCTCAGTGTCGGTATATGTGTGTCTCAGTGTCGGTATATGTGTGTCTCAGTGTCGGTATATGTGTGTCTCAGTGTCGGTATATGTGTGTCTCAGTGTCGGTATATATGTGTGTCGGTATATGTGTGTCTCAGTGTCGGTATATGTGTGTCTCAGTGTCGGTATATATGTGTATCGGTATATGTGTGTCTCAGTGTCGGTATATGTGTGTCTCAGTGTCGGTATATATGTGTATCGGTATATGTGTGTCTCAGTGTTGGTATATGTGTGTCTCAGTGTCGGTATATATGTGTATCGGTATATGTGTGTCTCAGTGTCGGTATATGTGTGTCTCAGTGTCGGTATATGTTTATCTCAGTGTCGGTATATGTGTGTCTCAGTGTCGGTATATATGTGTGTCGGTATATGTGTGTCTCAGTGTCGGTATATGTGTGTATCGGTATATGTGTGTCTCAGTGTCGGTATATATGTGTCTCAGTGTCGGTATATATGTGTATCGGTATATGTGTGTCTCAGTGTCGGTATATGTGTGTATCAGTATATGTGTGTTTCAGTGTCGGTATATGTGTGTCTCAGTGTCGGTATATGTGTGTCTCAGTGTTGGTATATGTGTGTCTCCGTGTCGGTATATATGTGTGTCTCGGTGTCAGTATATATGTGTCTCAGTGTCGGTATATATGTGTCTCAGTGTCGGTATATATGTGTATCGGTATATGTGTGTCTCGGTGTCATTATATATGTGTCTCAGTGTCGGTATATATGTGTGTCGGTATATGTGTGTCTCAGCGTCGGTATATGTGTGTATCAGTATATGTGTGTCTCAGTGTCGGTATATGTGTGTCTCAGTGTCGGTATATGTGTGTCTCAGTGTCAGTATATGTGTGTCTCCGTGTCGGTATATATGTGTGTCTCAGTGTCGGTATATGTGTGTCTCAGTGTCGGTATATGTGTGTCTCAGTGTTGGTATATGTGTGTCTCAGTGTCGGTATATGTGTGTCTCAGTGTCGGTATATGTGTGTCTCAGTGTCGGTATATATGTGTATCGGTATATGTGTGTCTCAGTGTCGGTATATGTGTGTCTCAGTGTCGGTATATATGTGTATCGGTATATGTGTGTCTCAGTGTCGGTATATGTGTGTCTCAGTGTCGGTATATGTGTGTCTCAGTGTCGGTATATGTGTGTCTCAGTGTCGGTATATGTGTGTATCAGTATATGTGTGTCTCAGTGTCGGTATATGTGTGTATCAGTATATGTGTGTCTCAGTGTCGGTATATGTGTGTATCAGTATATGTGTGTCTCAGTGTCGGTATATGTGTGTCTCGGTGTCGGTATATGTGTGTCTCAGTGTCGGTATATATGTGTATCGGTATATGTGTGTCTCGGTGTCAGTATATATGTGTCTCAGTGTCGGTATATATGTGTGTCGGTATATGTGTGTCTCAGTGTCGGTATATGTGTGTGTCGGTATATGTGTGTCTCAGTGTCGGTATATATGTGTGTCGGTATATGTGTGTCTCAGTGTCGGTATATGTGTGTATCAGTATATGTGTGTTTCAGTGTCGGTATATGTGTGTCTCAGTGTCGGTATATGTGTGTCTCAGTGTTGGTATATGTGTGTCTCCGTGTCGGTATATATGTGTGTCTCGGTGTCATTATATGTGTGTCTCCGTGTCGGTATATATGTGTGTCTCAGTGTCGGTATATGTGTGTCTCAGTGTCGGTATATGTGTGTCTCAGTGTCGGTATATATGTGTGTCGGTATATGTGTGTCTCAGCGTCGGTATATGTGTGTATCAGTATATGTGTGTCTCAGTGTCGGTATATGTGTGTCTCAGTGTCGGTATATGTGTGTCTCAGTGTCAGTATATGTGTGTCTCCTTGTCGGTATATATGTGTGTCTCAGTGTCGGTATATGTGTGTATCAGTATATGTGTGTCTCAGTGTCGGTATATGTGTGTCTCAGTGTCGGTATATGTGTGTCTCAGTGTTGGTATATGTGTGTCTCCGTGTCGGTATATATGTGTGTCTCAGTGTCGGTATATGTGTGTCTCGGTGTCAGTATATGTGTGTCTCAGTGTCGGTATATATGTGTATCGGTATATGTGTGTCTCAGTGTCGGTATATGTGTGTCTCGGTGTCGGTATATGTGTGTCTCAGTGTCGGTATATATGTGTGTCGGTATATGTGTGTCTCAGTGTCGGTATATGTGTGTGTCAGTGTCGGTATATATGTGTATCGGTATATGTGTGTCTCAGTGTCAGTATATGTGTGTCTCAGTGTCGGTATATATGTGTCTCGGTGTCGGTATATATGTGTCTCAGTGTCGGTATATGTGTGTCTCCGTGTCGGTATATGTGTGTCTCCGTGTCGGTATATATGTGTATCGGTATATGTGTGTCTCCGTGTCGGTATATGTGTGTCTCAGTGTCGGTATATATGTGTATCGGTATATGTGTGTCTCAGTGTCGGTATATGTGTGTCTCCGTGTCGGTATATGTGTGTCTCAGTGTCGGTATATATGTGTATCGGTATATGTGTGTCTCAGTGTCGGTATATGTGTGTCTCAGTGTCGGTATATATGTGTATCGGTATATGTGTGTCTCAGTGTCGGTATATGTGTCTCAGTGTCGGTATATGTGTGTCTCAGTGTCGGTATATGTGTGTCTCAGTGTCGGTATATGTGTGTATCAGTATATGTGTGTCTCAGTGTCGGTATATGTGTGTCTCAGTGTCTGTATATATGTGTGTCGGTATATGTGTGTCTCAGTGTCGGTATATGTGTGTCTCCGTGTCGGTATATATGTGTATCGGTATATGTGTGTCTCCGTGTCGGTATATGTGTGTCTCAGTGTCGGTATATATGTGTATCGGTATATGTGTGTCTCAGTGTCGGTATATGTGTGTCTCGGTGTCGGTATATGTGTGTCTCAGTGTCGGTATATATGTGTATCGGTATATTTGTGTCTCAGTGTCGGTATATGTGTGTCTCAGTGTCGGTATATATGTGTATCGGTATATGTGTGTCTCAGTGTCGGTATATGTGTGTCTCAGTGTCGGTATATGTGTGTATCAGTATATGTGTGTCTCAGTGTCGGTATATGTGTGTCTCAGTGTCGGTATATATGTGTGTCGGTATATGTGTGTCTCAGTGTCGGTATATGTGTGTCTCAGTGTCGGTATATGTGTGTCTCAGTGTCGGTATATATGTGTGTCGGTATATGTGTGTCTCAGTGTCAGTATATGTGTGTGTCGGTATATGTTTGTCTCAGTGTCAGTATATGTGTGTATCAGTATATGTGTGTTTCAGTGTCGGTATATGTGTGTCTCAGTGTCGGTATATATGTGTGTGGGTATATGTGTGTCTCAGTGTCGGTATATGTGTGTCTCAGTGTCGGTATATATGTGTATCAGTATATGTGTGTCTCAGTGTCGGTATATGTGTGTCTCAGTGTCGGTATATGTGTGTCTCAGTGTCGGTATATGTGTGTCTCAGTGTCGGTATATATGTGTATCGGTATATGTGTGTCTCGGTGTCATTATATATGTGTCTCAGTGTCGGTATATATGTGTGTCGGTATATGTGTGTCTCAGCGTCGGTATATGTGTGTCTCAGTGTCGGTATATGTGTGTCTCAGTGTCGGTATATGTGTGTCTCAGTGTCGGTATATATGTTTATCGGTATATGTGTGTCTCAGTGTTGGTATATGTGTGTCTCAGTGTCGGTATATATGTGTATCGGTATATGTGTGTCTCGGTGTCATTATATATGTGTCTCAGTGTCGGTATATATGTGTGTCGGTATATGTGTGTCTCAGCGTCGGTATATGTGTGTATCAGTATATGTGTGTCTCAGTGTCGGTATATGTGTGTCTCAGTGTCGGTATATGTGTGTCTCAGTGTCAGTATATGTGTGTCTCCGTGTCGGTATATATGTGTGTCTCAGTGTCGGTATATGTGTGTCTCAGTGTTGGTATATGTGTGTCTCCGTGTCGGTTTATATGTGTGTCTCAGTGTCGGTATATGTGTGTCTCGGTGTCGGTATATGTGTGTCTCAGTGTCGGTATATATGTGTATCGGTATATGTGTGTCTCAGTGTCGGTATATGTGTGTCTCGGTGTCAGTATATGTGTGTCTCAGTGTCGGTATATATGTGTGTCGGTATATGTGTGTCTCAGTGTCGGTATATATGTGTCTCGGTGTCGGTATATATGTGTCTCGGTGTCGGTATATATGTGTCTCAGTGTCGGTATATATGTATATCGGTATATGTGTGTCTCGGAGTCAGTATATGTGTGTCTCGGTGTCAGTATATGTGTGTCTCAGTGTCGGTATATGTGTGTCTCGGTGTCAGTATATGTGTGTCTCAGTGTCGGTATATATGTGTGTCGGTATATGTGTGTCTCAGTGTCGGTATATGTGTGTCTCAGTGTCGGTATATGTTTGTCTCCGTGTCGGTATATGTGTGTCTCCGTATCGGTATATGTGTGTCTCAGTGTCGGTATATATGTGTATCGGTATATGTGTGTCTCAGTGTCGGTATATGTGTGTCTCAGTGTCTTTATATGTGTGTCTCAGTGTCGGTATATGTGTGTATCAGTATATGTGTGTCTCAGTGTCGGTATATGTGTGTCTCAGTGTCGGTATATATGTGTGTCGGTATATGTGTGTCTCATTGTCGGTATATGTGTGTCTCAGTGTCGGTATATGTGTGTCTCAGTGTCGGTATATATGTGTGTCGGTATATGTGTGTCTCAGTGTCAGTATATGTGTGTGTCGGTATATGTTTGTCTCAGTGTCGGTATATGTGTGTCTCAGTGTCGGTATATGTGTGTCTCAGTGTCGGTATATATGTGTGTGGGTATATGTGTGTCTCAGTGTCGGTATATGTGTGTCTCAGTGTCGGTATATGTGTGTCTCAGTGTCGGTATATGTGTGTCTCAGTGTCGGTATATGTGTGTCTCAGTGTCGGTATATATGTGTATCGGTATATGTGTGTCTCAGTGTCGGTATATGTGTGTCTCAGTGTCGGTATATATGTGTATCGGTATATGTGTGTCTCGGTGTCATTATATATGTGTCTCAGTGTCGGTATATATGTGTGTCGGTATATGTGTGTCTCAGCGTCGGTATATGTGTGTATCAGTATATGTGTGTCTCAGTGTCGGTATATGTGTGTCTCAGTGTCGGTATATGTGTGTCTCAGTGTCAGTATATGTGTGTCTCCGTGTCGGTATATATGTGTGTCTCAGTGTCGGTATATGTGTGTCTCAGTGTTGGTATATGTGTGTCTCCGTGTCGGTTTATATGTGTGTCTCAGTGTCGGTATATGTGTGTCTCGGTGTCAGTATATGTGTGTCTCAGTGTCGGTATATGTGTGTATCGGTATATGTGTGTCTCGGTGTCGGTATATGTGTGTCTCAGTGTATCGGTATATGTGTGTCTCAGTGTCGGTATATGTGTGTCTCGGTGTCGGTATATGTGTGTCTCAGTGTCGGTATATATGTGTAGTGTCGGTATATGTGTGTCTCAGTGTCGGTATATGTGTGTCTCGGTGTCAGTATATGTGTGTCTCAGTGTCGGTATATATGTGTGTCGGTATATGTGTGTCTCAGTGTCGGTATATGTGTGTGTCAGTGTCGGTATATATGTGTATCGGTATATGTGTGTCTCAGTGTCGGTATATGTGTGTCTCGGTGTCAGTATATGTGTGTCTCAGTGTCGGTATATATGTGTGTCGGTATATGTGTGTCTCAGTGTCAGTATATGTGTGTGTCGGTATATGTTTGTCTCAGTGTCGGTATATGTGTGTCTCAGTGTCGGTATATGTGTGTCTCAGTGTCGGTATATATGTGTGTGGGTATATGTGTGTCTCAGTGTCGGTATATGTGTGTCTCAGTGTCGGTATATATGTGTATCAGTATATGTGTGTCTCAGTGTCGGTATATGTGTGTCTCAGTGTCGGTATATATGTGTATCGGTATATGTGTGTCTCAGTGTCGGTATATGTGTGTCTCAGTGTCGGTATATATGTGTATCGGTATATGTGTGTCTCGGTGTCATTATATATGTGTCTCAGTGTCGGTATATATGTGTGTCGGTATATGTGTGTCTCAGCGTCGGTATATGTGTGTATCAGTATATGTGTGTCTCAGTGTCGGTATATGTGTGTCTCAGTGTCGGTATATGTGTGTCTCAGTGTCAGTATATGTGTGTCTCCGTGTCGGTATATATGTGTGTCTCAGTGTCGGTATATGTGTGTCTCAGTGTTGGTATATGTGTGTCTCCGTGTCGGTTTATATGTGTGTCTCAGTGTCGGTATATGTGTGTCTCGGTGTCAGTATATGTGTGTCTCAGTGTCGGTATATATGTGTATCGGTATATGTGTGTCTCGGTGTCGGTATATGTGTGTCTCAGTGTCGGTATATATGTGTATCGGTATATGTGTGTCTCAGTGTCGGTATATGTGTGTCTCGGTGTCGGTATATGTGTGTCTCAGTGTCGGTATATATGTGTATCGGTATATGTGTGTCTCAGTGTCGGTATATGTGTGTCTCGGTGTCAGTATATGTGTGTCTCAGTGTCGGTATATATGTGTGTCGGTATATGTGTGTCTCAGTGTCGGTATATGTGTGTGTCAGTGTCGGTATATATGTGTATCGGTATATGTGTGTCTCAGTGTCGGTATATGTGTGTCTCGGTGTCAGTATATGTGTGTCTCAGTGTCGGTATATATGTGTGTCGGTATATGTGTGTCTCAGTGTCGGTATATATGTGTCTCGGTGTCGGTATATATGTGTCTCGGTGTCGGTATATATGTGTCTCAGTGTCGGTATATGTGTGTCTCGGTGTCAGTATATGTGTGTCTCAGTGTCGGTATATATGTGTGTCGGTATATGTGTGTCTCAGTGTCGGTATATATGTGTCTCGGTGTCGGTATATGTGTGTGTCGGTGTCGGTATATGGGTGTGTCTCGGTGTCAGTATATGTGTGTCTCGGTGTCGGTATATGTGTGTCTCGGTGTCGGTATATGTGTGTGTCGGTGTCGGTATACAGTGGGGCAAAAAAAGTATTTAGTCAGCCACCAATTGTGCAAGTTCTCCCACTTAAATATATGAGAGAGGCCTGTAATTTTCATCATAGGTACACTTCAGCTATGACAGACAAAATTAGAAAAAAAATCCTGAAAATCACATTGAAAATCCTACAATGAATTTATTTGCAAATTATGGTGGAAAATAAGTATTTGGTCACCTACAAACAAGCAATATTTCTGGCTCTCACAGACCTGTAACTTCTTCTTTAGGAGGCTCCTCTGTCCTCCACTCGTTACCTGTATTAATGGCATCTGTTTGAACTTGTTATCAGTATAAAAGACACCTGTCCACAACCTCAAACAGTCACACTCCAAACTCCTCTATGGCCAAGACCAAAGAGCTGTCAAAGGACACCAGAAACAAAGTTGTAGACCTGCACCAGGCTGGGAAGACTGAATCTGCAATAGGTAAGCAGCTTGGTTTGAAGAAATCAACTGTGGGAGCAATTATTAGGAAATGGAAGACATACAAGAACACTGATAATCTTCCTCGATCTGGGGCTCCACGCAAGATCTCACCCCGTGGGGTCAAAATGATCACAAGAACGGTGAGCAAAAATCCCAGAACCACACGGGGGGACCTAGTGAATGACCTGCAGAGAGCTGGGACCAAAGTAACAAAGCCTACCATCAGTAACACACTACGCCGCCAGGGACTCAAATCCTGCAGTGCCAGACGTGTCCCCCTGCTTAAGCCAGTACATGTCCAGGCCCGTCTGAAGTTTGCTAGAGAGCATTTGGATGATCCAGAAGAAGATTGGGAGAATGTCATATGGTCAGATGAAACCAAAATATAACTTTTTGGTAAAAACTCAACTCGTCGTGTTTGGAGGACAATGAATGCTGAGTTGCATCCAAAGAACACCATACCTACTGTGAAGCATGGGGGTGGAAACGTCATGCTTTGGGGCTGTTTTTCTGCAAAGGGACCAGGACGCCTGATCCGTGTAAAGGAAAGAATGAATGGGGCAATGTATCGTGAGATTTTGAGTGAAAACCTCCTTCCATCAGCAAGAGCATTGAAGATAAAACGTGGCTGGGTCTTTCAGCATGACAATGATCCCAAACACACCGACCGGGCAACGAAGGAGTGGCTTCGTAAGAAGCATTTCAAGGTCCTGGAGTGGCCTAGCCAGTCTCCAGAACTCAACCCCATAGAAAATCTTTGGAGGGAGTTGAAAGTCCGTGTTGCCCAGCAACAGCCCCAAAACATCACTGCTCTAGAGGAGATTACACGGAGAAATGGGCCAAAATACCAGCAACAGTGTGTGAAAACATTGTGAAGACTTACAGAAATCGTTTGACCTCTGTCATTGCCAACATAGGTACACTTCAACTATGACAGAAAAAATGTGGGGAAAAAATCCAGAAAATCACATACTTTGTTATAAATAAGTATTGAGATAAACTTTTGTTATTTACCAAATACTTATTTTCCACCATAATTTGCAAATAAATTCATTAAAAATCCTACAATGTGATTTTCTGGATTTTTCCCTCATTTTTTCCGTCATAGTTGAAGTGTACCTATGATGAAAATTACAGGCCACTCTCATCTTTTTAAGTGGGAGAACTTGCACAATTGGTGGCTTGACTAAATACTTTTTTGCCCCACTGTATGTGTTTCTGTGTGTTTGCATGCATGTGTGCATACATCCAGTATTATGCTGACCACATCGTGGTCATGAATCCCCCATTCTGGTTCTTCCATCAGAGAGGCAGGGTATGCTTGTCTCTGTGCCCAGCCTTGGACCTCCCATCTGGGGGCACTTCTGTGTGCCCCAGGCTCTGTCTGGATGGATCAGTGCTGCTCAGGAGCAGAGCCAAGGCCATATACACAGAGAGGACAGAGCCAGATATAAAGAATGCATCCAAAGGCACCCTATTCCCTATATTGTGCACTACTTTTGACCCTGGGGCCCAGGTGAAAAGTATTTCATTATAAGGTATCAGTGTGCCATTTGGGATGCAGGCAAAGCCTCACATGCCGTCTAAAACACCACAGCACATGTTCCCTAAAGCTCCATCTGCATATAGTCTCTAGAATACATTTCAGTGTCCTCAAGACATTTGTACATGTTACCGTAAAGACATAATTACAATGGCTATTTTGCAATAGGTTTCTATGCTTGTGAGGAGGTAACAGTTTCTGTTAATAGAAGCATATGGTATGTGGCCAGACACTGACAATTGTGAATCTATGCAGAAGTTCTGAAAGCAGCATCTTCACCAGACACACATCTTGCTGCTAGCGTGAGCACAGAGACGGAGGGTTGAGCCATGGTCAAAAGTAATACACTATATAAGGAATAGGGTGCCATTTCAGATGCAGCCAGAGAGCGGGAGAGAGTGAGAGGGAGAGAGAGAGTCATGGACTCCCCTGCTGACTACCTCCAGATTCAATAACTCCTCCCTCTCTCTCTTTCTCTCTCTCTGGCATTTGATTGCAAATATGCAGAGGGAGTCGAAAAGAGAACACACAGAAGGCTGTTGTATAAAACCCCTGTCTCCGGATTACATCTTCAAACTCAGGGAAACTATGGCATCCGAGACAGAGAGGGAGAAGCGTGCATTCATGTATACGGGTAAAATAGTCTAGTTAGCTACATTTTCAGATATTATACGTTTCTAAGTCGTTTTCATTTCAAGTTAAAGAGTACTGTTAGCTAGCTAAGTAACGTTACCTGGCTGGCTCACTAGCTAATGTTATGTGTATGATCTGTGGAGTAATATTATTCATATCTCAGAGCCATTTGCATTGTTAATTATAGCCTAATGTTAGCTAGCTAACATTGAACCTGATTGGTTAGCTACCTGCAGATTCATCCAGGGTAGTAACATTATGAGTTGGGATTATGGTTCATTGTTTAACTAGTTAGTATGTGCTTACCAGAGATGGTAATGTGAAGTACATGACCTGCACGAAGGTCAATTTAGGATATAACGTTAGGCCAATGAGACATTGTCCAAGTTCTAAAATTATCTGGTACAACGCCCTGCTTTTATTTCATCCCACTTACAACCGTAATCTATTTTATATAATTAGCTCGCTATTAACTTGTAAATAATGATCTTGTTGTGAGTTTATTTTCCTGTAATAATGAAGACAAATGAGCTAAAGTGAAGACTGTCAGCAATATGATATGATCATTATTTGAACTGGCTAGCCAGCTAACATAACATTAGGTAGCTAGCTAACAAGCTACAAACGAACCAAATCTTTTTTTAGAAATTTGCTTTTGGTTGCCTGGTTTGCTAGATTGACATTTACTAAATTCATTTTTAAACGGATTGGTTTATCGGTGTTAAAATACACTAGTTATGCTAATTTGGACCTCCAGGCTGCTGATATCATGCAGTCTGTAGTTTTGTGTTTATACTTTTTCATAACGACAAAGACAAGTTTGATGTCGGATGACAATAGAATGTTCATGATGTCACTGCGACAACTGTCGACAGACATAGTATAAACCGGCCTTTAGTCTTAATCTTTGGTTGTTTAACTAGATACTACCCATCCCGGGTCCGGGAGCATAATCATCAACTGACACTAATTAGCATAACACAACAGACATAAATATTACTAGAAAATATTCCTATTCATGAAATCACAAGTGAAATATATTGAAACACAGCTTAGCCTTTTGTTAATCACCCTGTTGTCTCAGATTTTGAAAATATGCTTTACAGTCAAAGCAAGACAAGCATTTGTGTAAGTTTATCGATAGCCTAGCATAGCATTATGACTAGCTAGCAGCAGGCAACCTGGTCACGAAAATCAGAAAAGCAATCCAATTAAATAGTTTACCTTTGATGAGCTTCGGATGTTTTCACTCACGAGACTCCCAGTTAGATAGCAAATGTTCCTTTTTTCCCAAAATATTATTTTTGTAGGCGAAATAGCTCCGTTTGTTCTTTACGTTTGGCTAAGAAATCGACCCGGAAAACGCGGTCACTACAACTCCGAAAAATATTCCAAATTAGCTCCATAATATCGACAGAAACATGGCAAACGTTGTTTATAACCAATCCTCAATGTGTTTTTCAAATATCTATTCGATAATATGTCAACCAGGACCGGTGGCTTCTTAGTAGGAAAGAGAGAAACAATGGCCGCATTTGTCCTTTACGCACAAAACACTCTGAGAGACTCCTGCTGACCACTGACGCAATGTTGACGTTCAGGCTCATTTTTCAAAATAAAAGCCTGAAACTATGTATTGTGACACTAGACACATTAGGGAATCTATATAAAAATGAATCTGGTTAATATCTCATTCACTGCTCAATAGGGAGGCATAGGAACGCAGAGCTTTCTAAATAAGAGTCCCTTCCTGATTGGATTTTTCTCAGGCTCTCGCCTGCAGTATCAGTTCTGTTATACTCACAGACAATATTTTTACAGTTTTGGAAACTTTAGAGTGTTTTCTATCCTAAGCTGTCAATTATATGCATATTCTAGCATCTTGTCCTGACAAAATAGCCATTTACTTTGGGGACTTTATTTTTCCAAAAATGAAAATAGTGCCCCCTAGATTCAAGAGGCTAATGCATGGCCTCATGTGAATCCTTAAAGTGATGGGTGGGGCTAAGGCTTAAGAGGGTGTGAATAATGCGGAATAGGTGTCAAGGGCCATTTTCTCAAAAGTGAGATTACAAGTTTATCAACTTTCAAAGCAGAATTACTTTCCCATTGTACCATTTTCTAGCTCTCAGTCTCTACTTTATCCAATGTAAAAAAAACACCATTTCAAATTGAGCCGGTCAGTCACATATGATGAGACACACATACACGTGCACACGCACAATGCTGTAAAGTACTTAAGTAAATATACTTGAACGCCTACTGAAGTGTTTTTGGGGGTATCTGTACTTTACTAATTATATTTTTGACAATTTTTACTTTTACTCCACTACATTCTTAATGAAAATAATGTACTTTTCATTCCATACATTTTCCCTGACACCCAAAAAGTTTCTGCAGTTTCTCTTTAATGTAAAAAAAGTATTATAAAATTGTCCCAAATGGTTCACTTAATATAAGGATTTTGAAATGGTTTACACTTTTACTGATGATACTTAAGTATATTTGAGCAAGTACATTAACATTTGATACTTAAGTATATTTAAAACCAAATACTTTTTACTTTTACTCAAGTAGTATTTCAGTGGGTGACTTTCCCTTTTACTTGAGTCATTTTATATTAAAGTATCTTTACTTTTACTTTTTCAAGAGACATTTCTTAATAATGTGTTCAGTATTACCCTGTGCTATGGGCATGTCACAGAGGCACTATTAAAAATACACAGTTTGATTAGATAAAGCAACATAAACAATAGAGGATATGTCAATAGAAAACCCTTTGGTAATAATCAGGAACAGAGCATGGCCGTGGTTATGGAGTGGGCCCAGTAACATGTTGGACCAAAATCCAAAGAGCTCAAAATAAACAGAAATTCAATGGCCTTAGAGTTAGTCTCTTGTCAACATGAATATTAAAATCACCCAACACAATGATTTTATCATAGTTCTCAAGGACAATAGACAATAGTTCAGAGAAATCAGTAAAGAAAGAAAGGGCAGTGCTTTGGTGGCCTATACAAGGTACTGGTGGCTGACAAGGAAAAAGTATAGCACGATGCTCAAAAGACCCAAAGCTCGCCATTGAATGAAATGTCCTTACAGCTGAGAACATAGTAATAATAGAGGCTGTCCCCCCAGTCCCTTTTTCCCTTTTCTGATAGAGTATGAAAAGCTCCTAGGCCAGGGGGAGGCTTTGACAAAAGTCGAATCTACAGTCTGAAGACAGCCATGTTACCGTGAGAAACATGCAAGGACACATCTGGGCATGTCATAACTACACTTAGTAATGAGGTCATTCACAAGAAAGATTTTGCTATGGATTGCTCTACCATTTAAAAGTGTCTGGGGCATCTGTCTCTTCCTAGAGATAACCAATTGAATGTCTTCTCTTTAACATCTGGGCAATCTATCAGAATGGTAGGAGATGACAGTTGGGCATGTATAAACTCATTCCTGGAAGGCAGAGTTAAAGGAACATAAATATAATTAGTAACACATCTGGGCATGTCTATGTCTGTCTCTTCCTGGAAGGAGAGGACACATCTGGGCATGTCTATGTCTGTCTCTTCCTGGAGGGAGAGGACACATCTGGGCATGTCTGTCTGTCTCTTCTTGGAGGGAGAGGACACATCTGGGCATGTCTATGTCTGTCTCTTCCTGGAGGGAGAGGACACATCTGGGCATGTCTATGTCTGTCTCTTCCTGGAGGGAGAGGACACATCTGGGCATGTCTGTCTGTCTCTTCCTGGAGGGAGAGGACACATCTGGGCATGTCTATGTCTGTCTCTTCCTCGAAGGAGAGGACACATCTGGGCATGTCTGTCTGTCTCTTCCTGGGGGGAGAGGACACATCTGGGCATGCCTACGTCTGTCTCTTCCTGGAGGGAGAGGACACATCTGGGCATGTCTATGTCTGTCTCTTCCTGGAGGGAGAGGACACATCTGGGCATGCCTACGTCTGTCTCTTCCTGGAGGGAGAGGACACATCTGGGCATGTCTGTCTGTCTCTTCCTGGAAGGAGAGGACACATCTGGGCATGTCTATGTCTGTCTCTTCCTGGAGGGAGAGGACACATCTGGGCATGTCTGTCTGTCTCTTCTTGGAGGGAGAGGACACATCTGGGCATGTCTGTCTGTCTCTTCCTGGAGGGAGAGGACACATCTGGGCATGTCTGTCTCTTCCTAGAAGGAGAGGACACATCTGGGCATGTCTATGTCTGTCTCTTCCTGGAGGGAGAGGACACATCTGGGCATGTCTATGTCTGTCTCTCCCTGGAAGGAGAGGACACATCTGGGCATGTCTATGTCTGTCTCTTCCTGGAAGGAGAGGACACATCTGGGCATGTCTATGTCTGTCTCTTCCTGGAGGGAGAGGACACATCTGGGCATGTCTGTCTGTCTCTTCTTGGAGGGAGAGGACACATCTGGGCATGTCTGTCTGTCTCTTCCTGGAGGGAGAGGACACATCTGGGCATGTCTATGTCTGTCTCTTCCTGGAGGGAGATGACACATCTGGGCATGTCAAAGATTAAACAATTCACACTATTGGCTGATGTTTATACAATACAATTTTCATGTATTGATTCTTCTGGCAATTTTTGGTCATGAGGTAACAGTTTTCCATATCTGATAAAGTCCTGTCCTATTTTATTCTAGAAAATGAGTAAATCCTGACAAGGTAACAAAATGTTGGGATGTTGCCATTGAAACACACACACACTATCCCTACTGATTGTGTTGTGTGAAGCGGAGGGCCTCGGCCTGCTAATGATCAATCCAGAAGGTCTTTAATTATTTACTGTTCTGTTGGCAGGAGAACAAGAAAACCAGGAGTTTGTGTTTGTTTGTGTGTGTG
The DNA here is from genome assembly GCF_034236695.1 of Oncorhynchus nerka. Classification (NCBI taxonomy): domain Eukaryota; kingdom Metazoa; phylum Chordata; class Actinopteri; order Salmoniformes; family Salmonidae; genus Oncorhynchus; species Oncorhynchus nerka. The sequence goes on along the minus strand of NC_088401.1, from coordinate 73,460,989 downwards.
TGTGTGCGCTTGTGCGCATGCATGCATTTGCATGTGGGTGCGTGCATGCGTTGGCAGGAGAACCAGGAACTCTGGGCTAGAATCAAAGGCCTGGCTGATCACACAGGACCATGAAAGGGGCAGGGAAACAAAGAAACAGGGAGGACCTGCCCTGCGACAGGCCGTAATACGCTAAACTAAGCTAACTGCACTAAATGCAAAGCATTTATAGCTGAATAAACACCTGTTACATCTGGAGGAGAGGAGAGAGCTCTCTGGGGGAGGAGATAATCAAGAGAGTTTACTAGAAACCCAGCTAGGCCTGTGGCTGTCATGACATTTTGTCCACTGGTTATTGTCATGCAAAAGCCTGTTGGTCTAAAGTAATTGACTGTTAATTAACATAAATAAGTTTAGCATCTCCACACCTCCACTCATCTACATTTAAAAAAGTCTAATAAATCTATTTAATATACACAGTCACAATAAATACATTATTTGTTTTAGTCATGTCAAAAGAAACATTATGATATGAAGAAAATGTAGGCCTTTCTTATTTGATGATGCTTCCTGCCATAGATTGTAGGCTTGTTCATTTAGCCGACAAGATATGCTGTGCCATTATTTTATTTCATATGATTTGATAGTAAGAAGAATATACAGTACATTTGGAAAGTATTTAGACCCCTTCCCCTTTTCCGCATTTTGTGAAGTTACAGAATTATTCTAAAAGAGATTATATTGTCATGCTGCACAATCCACAAGGGCACGAAAGCCAAAACACACAGCACAGGTTCTCACACGCACCAACGGACATTTTAACAATAATCGACAGCCCAATGGAAACCAAAGGGCACACTTATACACATACTAATCAGTGGGAACAGGGGACAGGTGTGCGTAATGAAAGTTCCGGAGGGATTCGTGAAAGTTGGACGGACCGGTAGCAGTGGCGTTGATTTTGCAGTGGCGGAACAGCAGCAGTGGCGGAAAGTAGCAGTGGCGACTGGAACAAGCAGTGGCGTAAATAAGGAACAGTAGCAGTGGCGTTACATTTAAACAGTAGCAGTGGCGTTGGACGGAACAGTAGCAGTGGCGTTAGTCATGGGAAAGTAACAGTTATGATTGAAGGAAAGTAGCAGTGGCGTTGGACGGGAATGCTTAGCAGTGGCGTTGTTCACGGAACAGTAGCAGTGGCGTTGGACGGAACAGTAAGCGTTGGACGGAAGAATAGCAGTACATTTGGAACAGTAGCAGTGGCGTTTCCCTTTTCAGTAGCATTTTGTGGCGTTACAGAATTATTCTAAAAAGATTATATTAGTCATGCGTTGGAATCAGTAGCAGTGGCGTTGGACGGAACAAAGCAGTGGCGTTGGGACCAACGGAACATTTTAGCAGTGGCGTTGGACGGCAACAGTAGCGTTGGGCGGAACTAGTGGGACAGCAGTGGCGTTGGCGGACAGAAAGTGGCGTTGGACGGAACAGTAGCAGTGGCGTTGGACGGAACAGTAGCAGTGGCGTTGGACGGAACAGTAGCAGTGGCGTTGGGCGGAACAGTAGCAGTGGCGTTGGACGGAACAGTAGGTGTGCGTAATAGAAAGCAGTGGCGTTGGACGGAACAGTAGCAGTGGCGTTGGACGGAACAGTAGCAGTGGCGTTGGACGGAACAGTAGCAGTGGCGTAGCAGTGGCGACGGAACAGTAGCAGTGGCGTTGGACGGAACAGTAGCAGTGGCGTTGGACGGAACAGTAGCAGTGGCGTTGGACGGAACAGTAGCAGTGGCGTTGGACGGAACAGTAGCAGTGGCGTTGGACGGAACAGTAGCAGTGGCGTTGGACGGAACAGTAGCAGTGGCGTTGGACGGAACAGTAGCAGTGGCGTTGGACGGAACAGTAGCAGGCGGGAACAGGCGCGGACGGAACAGTAGCAGTGGCGTTGGACGGAACAGTAGCAGTGGCGTTGGACGGAACAGTAGCAGTGGCGTTGGACGGGAACAGTAGCAGTGGCGTTGGGCGGAACAGTAGCAGTGGCGTTGGACGGAACAGTAGCAGTGGCGTTGGACGGAACAGTAGCAGTGGCGTTGGACGGAACAGTAGCAGTGGCGTTGGACGGAACAGTAGCAGTGGCGTCGGACGGAACAGTAGCAGTGGCGTTGGGCGGAACAGTAGCAGTGGCGTTGGACGGAACAGTAGCAGTGGCGTTGGACGGAACAGTAGCAGTGGCGTTGGACGGAACAGTAGCAGTGGCGTTGGACGGAACAGTAGCAGTGGCGTTGGACGGAACAGTAGCAGTGGCGTTGGACGGAACAGTAGCAGTGGCGTTGGACGGAACAGTAGCAGTGGCGCAGTGAACAGTAGCAGTGGCGTTGGACGGAACAGTAGCAGTGGCGTTGACGGAACGCAGAACAGTAGCAGTGGCGTTGGACGGAACAGTAGCAGTGGCGTTGGACGGAACGGAACAGTAGCAGTGGCGTTGGACGGAACAGTAGCAGTGGCGTTGGGCGGAACAGTAGCAGTGGCGTTGGACGGAACAGTAGCAGTGGCGTTGGACGGAACAGTAGCAGTGGCGCGTTGGCAGTGGCGACGGGAACAGTAGCAGTGGCGTTGGACGGAACAGTAGCAGTGGCGTAGCAGACGGAACAGTAGCAGTGGCGTGGCGTTGGACGGAACAGTAGCAGTGGCGTTGGACGGAACAGTAGCAGTGGCGTTGGCGGAACAGTAGCAGTGGCGTTGGACGGAACAGTAGCAGTGGCGTTGGGACGGAACAGTAGCAGTGGCGTTGGACGGAACAGTAGCAGTGGCGTTGACGGGAACAGTAGCAGTGGCGTTGGACGGAACGGAACAGTAGCAGTGGCGTGGCGTTGGACGGAACAGTAGCAGTGGCGGACCGGTTGTTGGACGGAACAGTAGCAGTGGCGTGGCGTTGGCGTTGGACGGGAACAGTAGCAGTGGCGTTGGACGGAACAGTAGCAGTGGCGTTGGACGGAACAGTAGCAGTGGCGTTGGACGGAACAGTAGCAGTGGCGTTGGACGGAACAGTAGCAGTGGCGTTGGGCGGAACAGGCAGTGGCGGAACAGTAGCAGTGGCGACCGGTTGTGGCGTTGGGCGGACGGACGGAACAGTTAGCAGTGGCGTTGGACGGAACAGTAGCAGTGGCGTTGGGACGGAACAGTAGCAGTGGCGTTGGACGGAACAGTAGCAGTGGCGTTGGACGGAACAGTAGCAGTGGCGTTGGACGGAACAGTAGCAGTGGCGTTGGACGGAACAGTAGCAGTGGCGTTGGACGGACCGGTTGTGGCGGCATCGGATGGGCCATTCCTGCTGTCTTCCTTAATGGTCCATTATCCTGTCAAGTTGGCATGAAGGATCGGGAGACAGACGCGGGAATGAGTAATAGGGTTTTTTATTTAGCCCAAATTACAGTCGTGCTGTGTAAAGGTACAGGGACAAAGACCAAACAAACACATAACAAAACACAGGGTAGAAACCCAAACAAAAGAGCAAGGAGTACTTCGAATAAATAACACACGCGCACAATAATTAACACACAGGACGAGACCAGTAAACATCTGCACAATCCACAATGGCACGAAAGCCAAAACACACAGCACAGGTATTCACACGCACCAACGGACATTGTAACAATAATCGACAGCCCAATGGAAACCAAAGGGCACACTTGTACACATACTAATCAGTGGGAACAGGGGATAGGTGTGCGTAATGAAAGTTCCGGAAGGATCTGTGACATATTTTTAAAAATCCTCATCAATACCCCATATTGACAAAGCGAAACAGATTTTTAGACATTTTTGCGCATTTATTACAAATAACAAACAGAAATACCTTGTCTACATACATATTCAGACCCTTTGCTATGAGACTCAAAATTGAGCTCGGTGCATCCTGTTACCATTGATCATCCTTGAGATGTTTCTACAACATGATTGAAGACCCATGTGGTAAATTCAATTGATTGGACATCATTTGGAAATGCACACACCTGTCTATGTAAGGTCACACAGTGGACAGTGCATGTTAGAGCAAAAACCAAGCAATGTGGTCAAAGTTGGAGTTTGCTAAAAGGCACCTAAAGACTCTCAGACCATGAGAAACAAGATTTGATTGTGTGATGGAACCAAGATTGAACTCTTTGGCCTGAATTCCAAGTGTCATGTCAGGAGGAAATCTGGCTCCATCGCTATGGTGATGCATTATGGTGGCAGCATCAGGCTGTGGGGAATTTTTTCAGCGGCAGGGACTGGGAGACTAGTCAGGATCGAGGGAAGGATTGATGAAAACCTCCTCCAGAGTGCTCAGGACCTCAGACAGGGGGCTAAGGTTCGCCTTCCAACAGGATAACGACCCTAGGCACACAGCCAAGACAATGCAGGAGTGGCTTTGAGATAAGTCTCTGAATGTCCTTGAGTAGCTGAGCCAGAATCTGATCGAACATCTCTGGAGAGACCTGAAAATAGCAATGCAGCAACGCTCCCCATCCAACTTGACAGAGCTTGAGAGGATCAGAAACTCCCCAAGTACAGATGTGCCAAGCTTGTAGCGTCATACCCAAGAAGACTGGAGGCTGTAATCGCTGCCAAAGGTGCTTCAACAAAGTACTGAGTGAAGGGTCTGAAGGGTGTGTCACTCAATTAATTATGAAAAATCCCTATTATAAGGCTATTCAAAATCAAATACAAATGTACAAATTGTAGGCTAACTGTAAGCCGCCCTACACAATCAATGAACCAACAGCATCAACTCGGACTATACGTTCTCTCCTAGACTCATGGATAGACATGTTGTAGCGTCCAGTATGCATAATATCCATAATGCATAATAATACTGTCCACACTCAAAGACGGTTACTCTCATTTGTTTAATTTTGGAGTATAGGCTAGAACAATTATGTACCAAAGATCTTAAATCAGTTTTGTTTGATGTTTTTCTGTCATGAGTAATATTCAGTAGGCTATGTATTGTATAAGGGCACAATCATAATATTTATTAAGTTTTTAGGGCTCATAAGCCTATGCATAAACTCTAATACGGGTATGGATGTTTTGAATTAATCCTCACTTTAGGAAACTCTGTCCGTTTCGTTGTGTTAGGCTGTGAAACAACATCCACAATAACCATGTTTTACATTGTTTCAACCTGCGGTTGAACGTCTTTCTTCAAATTGATCATCACAGTGATGTGAGTTGTAAAGGTACAATAGGCCTACTGTTTTGATGACAAGTGTTTGATGTGATTTTCGATTATATTTGCATTGATGTCAGAGTGGTCAGAGGAACAATAGAGCCCTGAGTACCAGGTCATTAGCGATCTGATGGTACCAGGTCATTAGCTAGTTGGGTACTACCAAAGCATGTCCAGAGTGCATAAAAGAAGATAAACTTGACTCAACGGTCATTTGGAATGTTACTGTGGTCATGACTGCTGGTGTGGCGGTAATACGGTCATGGCAACAGCCCTAGACCAAGACATTTTAATTTTTAAAATTTTTATTTCACCTTTATTTAACCAGGTAGGCTAGTTGAGAACAAGTTCTGATTTGCAACTGCGACCTGGCCAAGATAAAGCATAGCAGTGTGAACAGACAACACAGAGTTACACATGGAGTAAACAATTAACAAGTCAATAACACAGTAGAAAAAAAAGAGAGTCTATATTTTTTTATTTTACCTTTATTTAACCAGGCAAGTCAGTTAAGAACCAATTCTTATTTTCAATGACGGCCTAGGAACAGTGGGTTAACTGCCTGTTCAGGGGCAGAACGACAGATTAGTACCTTGTCAGCTCGGGGGTTTGAACTTGCAACCTTCCGGTTCCTAGTCCAACTCCAACCACTAGGCTACCCTGCCGCCCCTATATACATTGTGTGCAAATGGCATGAGGAGGTAGGCGAATAATTACAATTTTGCAGATTAACACTGGAGTGATAAATGATCAGATGGTCATGTACAGGTAGAGATATTGGTGTGCAAAAGAGCAGAAAATAAAATAAATAAAAGCAGTATGGGGATGAGGTAGGTAAAAATGGGTGGGCTATTTACCGATAGACTATGTACAGCTGTAGCGATCGGTTAGCTGCTCAGATAGCAGATGTTTGAAGTTGGTGAGGGAGATAAAAGTCTCCAACCTCAGTGATTTTTGCAATTCGTTCCAGTCACAGGCAGCAGAGAACTGGAACGAAAGGCGGCCAAATGAGGTGTTGGCTTTAGGAATGATCAGTGAGATACACCTGCTGGAGCGCGTGCTACGGGTGGGTGTTGCCATCGTGACCAGTGAACTGAGATAAGGCGGAGCTTTACCTAGCATGGACTTGTAGATGACCTGGAGCCAGTGGGTCTGGCGGCGAATATGTAGCGAGGGCCAGCCGACTAGAGCATACAGGTCGCAGTGGTCGGTGGTATAAGGTGCTTTAGTGACAAAACGGATGGCACTGTGAATAACTGCATCCAGTTTGCTGAGTAGAGTGTTGGAAGCAATTTTGTAGATGACATCGCCGAAGTCGAGGATCGGTAGGATAGTCAGTTTTACTAGGGTAAGTTTGGCGGCGTGAGTGAAGGAGGCTTTGTTGCGGAATAGAAAGCCGACTCTAGATTTGATTTTCGATTGGAGATGTTTGATATGAGTCTGGAAGGAGAGTTTACAGTCTAGCCAGACACCTAGGTACTTATAGATGTCCACATATTCAAGGTCGGAACCATCCAGGGTGGTGATGCTAGTCAGGCGTGCGGGTGCAGGCAGCGAACGGTTGAAAAGCATGCATTTGGTTTTACTAGCGTTTAAGAGCGGTTGGAGGCCACGGAAGTAGTGTTGTATGGCATTGAAGCTCGTTTGGAGGTTAGATAGCACAGTGTCCAAGGACGGGCCGGAAGTATATAGAATGGTGTCGTCTGCATAGAGGTGGATCAGGGAATCGCCCGCAGCAAGAGCAACATCATTGATATATAGAGAGAAAAGAGTCGGCCCGAGAATAAAGTAGTTATATCCCAAATGGTAATCTATTCCCTATCTGGGTGACCTATTCCCTATCTGGGATACATAAAAGGGCAATCAGTATTGTTAAAAGGGGTTTAAAAAAAAATCCACCACACAAATACTTGTTAATACTTCGAGTTCTCTCTCTGTGGGTCTAACCCCAAGAAGTTCTGGAAACGGTTAAAGACCTGGAGAATAAACCCTCCTCCTCACAGCTGCCCATGTCCCTTAATGTTGATGATGTGGTTTTTACTGACAAGGAGCACATGGCTGAGCTCTTTAATCACCACTTCATTAAGTCAGGATTCCTATTTGATTCAGCCGTGGCTCATTGCCCGTCCAACATTTCCTCATCTCCCAGCAGCCCTTCTAATGCGACTAGCTCTGATGCTCCTCCCTCTTTCCCCCATGCCCCGCTACAAAGTTTCTCCCTGCAGGTGGTGTCACCTGTTTTGTCTTTTGTTTTACTATGGTCAGGGCGTGAGTTGGGTGGGTTGTCTATGTTAGTTTGTCTATGATTTTCTATTTCTGTGTTTGGCCTGGTATGGTTCTCAATCAGAGGCAGCTGTCAATCGTTGTCCCTGATTGAAAAACATATTTAGGTAGCCTGTTTTCCATTGTGTGTTGTGGGTGGTTATTTTCTGTTTAGTGTTGTGTTGCACCTTACAGGACTGTTCGTTGGTTGTTTATTGTTTTGTTTTCATTGTGTGTTGATTAAAATATTTAAAATATGAACACTTACCACGCTGCACATTGGTCCTCCTCTCCTTCCCCAGATGACAAACGTTACAGGTGGTCACTGAGTCTGAGGTGCCAAAGGTGCTCCTTAAACTTGACCCCCAAAATACATCTGGGTCAGATGGGTTAGATCCTTTCTTCTTTAAGGTTTTATCCCCTATCATCGCCAAGCCTATCTCTCACCTTTTTAACCCGTCTCTCCTCTCTGGGAAGGTTCCCATTGCTTGGAAGGCAGCCACAGTGGGTCCTTTATTTAAAAGAGGGGCTCAAGCTGATCCTAACTTTTATAGGCCAAATTCTATTTTGCCCTGTTTATCAAAAGTGTTAGAAAAACTTCTCAATAATCAACCGACTGGCTTTCTTGATGTCTATAGTATTCTCTCTGGTATGCAATCTGGTTTCCGCTCAGGTTATGGATGTGTCACTACAACCTTAAAGGTCCTAAATGATTGATTCTAAGCAATGTTGTGCTGCTATTTTTATTGACTTGGCCAAAGCTTTTGACACGGTAGACCATTCCACTCTTGTGGGCCGGCTAAGGAGTATTGGTGTCTCTGAGGGGTCTTTGGTCTGGTTTGTTAACTACCTCTCTCAAAGAGTGCAGTGTGTAAAGTCAGAACATCTGCTGACTCAGCCACTGCCTGTCAACAAGGGAGTACCCCAAGGCTCCAACCTAGGCCCCACGCTCTTCTCAATTTACATCAACAACATAGCTCAGGCAGTAGAAAGCTCTCTCATCCATTTATATGCAGATGATACAGCCTTATACTCAGTCTTATACTTATACAGCCACTCCCCTGATTTTGTGTTAAACGCTCTACTACAAAGCTTTCTTAGTGTCCAACAAGCTTGCTCTGCCCTTAACCTTGTTCTGAACACCTCCAAAACAAAGCTCATGTGGTTTGGTAAGAAGAATGCCTCTCTCACCACCGGTGTGATTGCTACCTCTGAGGGTTTAGAGCTTGAGGTAGTCTCCTCATACAAGTACTTGGGAGTATGGCTAGAGTATGGTACACTGTCCTTCTCTCAGCACATATCAAAGCTGCAGGCTAAGGTTAAATCTAGACTTGGTTTCCTCTATCATAATAGCTCCTCTTTCACCCCAGCTGCCAAACTAACCCTGATTCAGATGACCATCCTACCCATGCTACATTACGGAGACGGAATTTATAGATAGGAAGGTAAGAGTGCTCTTGGGCAGATAGGTATTCTTTACCATTCGACCATCAAATTCCAAATAGTATCCACAGAAACATGTCAAACGTTTTTTATAATCAATCCTCAGGTTGTTTTTAAAATATGTAATCGATAATATATCAACCGTAACTGTCTTTTTCAGTCAGAGAGGGAAAGGCAATGGCCGCCCAAACTCTGTTACGCATACAAAACGCTGCTGGCACCCGGCCATACAATGACGCAATGTTATCTTTCTCGCTCATTTTTCAAAATAAAAGCCTGAAACTCTGTCTAAAGACTGTTGACACCTTGAGGAAGCGATAGGAAACCGAATCTGGTTGATATCCCTTTAAATGGAGCAAAGGCAGGCTATGGAACATGGAGTATTCAAAATAGAAGCCACTTCCTGGTTTGATTTTCCTCAGGGTTTCGCCTGCAATATCAGTTCTGTTATACTCACAGACAATATTTTGACAGTTTTGGAAACTTTAGAGTGTTTGCTATCCAATACTAATAATAATATGCATATATTATTATGGCTGGGGGGCATATATATATGCCCCCCAGACATAAGAAGTTTTAGGACACATCACTGCACTCTATACTCCTCTGTAAACTGGCATTTCTGTATACCCGCCGCAAGACCCACTGGTTGATGCTTATTTATAAAACCCTCTTAGGCCTCACTCCCCCCCATCTGAGATATCTACTGCAGCCCTCATCCTCCACATACAACACCCGTTCTGCCAGTAACATTCTGTTAAAGGTCCCCAAAGCACACACATCCCTGGGTTGCTTGTCTTTTCAGTTCACAGCAGCTAGCGACTGGAATGAGCTGCAACAATCACTCAAACTGGACAGTTTTATCTCCATCTCTTCATTCAAATACTCAATCATGGACACTCTTACTGACAGTTGTGGCTGCTTCGCGTTTTGTTTTTCGCATAGTGTTGTCTCAACCTTCTTGCTCTTTGTGCTGTTGTCTGTGCCCAATAACGTTTGTAGCATGTTTTGTGCTGCTACCATGTTGTGCTGCTGCCACATTGTGTTGTTACCATGTTGTTGTGATGTTGTGTTGCTACCATGTTGTGTTTTCATGTGTTGCTGCCATGCTATGTTGTCGTCTTAGGTCTCTCTTTATGTAGTGTTGTGGTGTCTCTCTTGTCGTGATGTGTCCTGTATTTTAACTTTTAATCCCAGCCTCCGTCCCCGCAGGAGGCCTTTTGGTAGGCCATCATTGTAAATAAGAATTTGTTCTTAACTGAATTGCCTAGTTAAATAAAGGTTTAAAAAAATCTATAAATAATTCCAACATTATTCTATATATTTTTGAAGAAACCATCGTTCCTTGATTCCGTCTTCTGAGGCTACTCTTAAAACAAATGTGACACTGTTTATGCACAATTAGCATATTTCCCCCAAAAGTAACAGTAATCTGTTAAACTTGTTTGTTTCCCTGCTGCTCAGACACAACACAGCATGTTGTCTCTGCTATTCATCTGTACAGAACCACCATTCTGTGTGTGTGTGTATTGATGTGTGTGTGTATGTGCGTGTGTGTTCTTACACGAAGGCTCACTCTTTCTGCCCCTCCAGTGTTCCTGACAAAAGCTCTAATGTTGTAATAAACCACATTCTCACTCCATTGCTGAAACGGCCCATTGTTCAATAACCCAGTACCATCATGAAGGAGAAGTCGAGTGGTGCTTTTATTTCCACTTGAAGAAGTTTATTTTATTTTAATAAATGTTTTGGTCTGTGACTTTGTCTTTTTTTTTTTACAGGAGCGATATCCCTAATTTCCTCCATCCCTCCATCTCCCTTCCATCTTATCTTAGTATTTCCTTTTGACTTTGACCACTGATAATTTATGTTGGGTGAGAGAGAGATGGGCGTTGGATGAATTTCAGACTGACCTTGTTGCATTACCTTACCCTCAAAATCCCTTCTTCCCTTCTTCCTGTCAGATCAAATAGGGACATTTTTAATTAAATGTGTGATAGCCAAATTGGAATACTTATCTTGGTATGTTTCTTTTTCCCCTTTGATCTAAATTTCCATTATCTTTGTCTCTGGAACTGTCAGCACATCAAGATTTCCCGTTCCCAGACAGGCCTTTATTACGCTCTGCAGAGAGCCTGACTTCTACTGAGGTGGAGGAAAGTCGACGCTCTAATCTTAGCGCCTGCCATAAACCTGTAGACACTATAAATGGCTGAATTCACACACACACACACACACACTATCTCTCTCTCTCTCACACACACACACACACACACACACACACACACACACACACACACACACACACACACACACACACACTCTCTCACACACACACACACACACACACACACACACACACACACACTCACACACACACACACACACACACACACACACACACACACACACACACACACACACACACACACACACACACACACAGTGCTACTCTGATTAAGCTTGTTTTACCATTGAACCAAACAGTACAGTGTGACATTTCACCTCAATTATAATTCTGGAATATAACTAACATACCGTACACACACTGCCTTTGGCTAGCATTGTCCTTCCTAACCTTATAGCACAAAACAATCTCCAACCTATATGCACTCAAAATAGCCCCCAGAGAAAACATACATTCATAAATATGACTGGACTGACTGTTTCTGTACATGTTGGACCATATAAATCAGAATTTGAGTGGAGGAGAAAGGTGATGTCATCCTAGAAGAACATGGATTCTCACTTCTTCTCAATGCTCTTTCTTTCTCCTGGTAATGGAATGAACATGGTTTCAAAAGAATCTGGACTCAAACAGCAGCTACCTCTTTCTCTCTCTCTTTTCTCCCTCTCTCCCTCTCTCTCTTTCATTCTCAATCCCTTATTCCCTGCCTTTCTATCTCTCACTCTCTATAACTCTCTGACTCCCCCATTTCTCTCTCTCTCCTATCTCCCCTCTCTATCTGAACACAGAAGAAGTCTGTTTATAGATTCCTCCTCTGCCTGCATTATGCAGTGGTGTAGAAGAGCTGATTACAATCACCCCCAGGCCCTCTTCATACAGAATCCTCCTGGCTCTCCCTTCCCATCATCTTCCTCTCTCCTCCTCTCCCTCTATCCTCCTCTCCCTCTCCTTTCCAGGATCTCTCTCTCTCTTCTCCCCTCACCTGTCCCCCTCCCTCCCTTCTCTATTCCTCTCCATGTCAAATAAAAAAAATACAAAATCCGTCCTTCTTTTCCCCTAACACCTCCCTCCTCTTCTCCCTCTACCCCTCCTACCCCCCATCCCCGTTCCCCACTATGTTAATCACAGGAGTAAATAATTCAATTCTATTCAATTCAAGGTCTTTATTGGCATGGGAAACATATGTTAACATTGCCAAAGCAAGTGAATAAAGACAATAAACTAAAGTGAAATTAGCGCATGCTGGGGTTGGGGGGGGGTCCTTCTTCAATAGGGGATAATGGGATTCCGAATGTGTCGCTGCCTTCTAGAATCCCTGTAATTACATCAATAGAAATGCTTCTAGCAATCAGAACGTGGTTCCATATAACCCCACAGGATTCCACTTAAGATAGTGAAGCTGCAGTTGTGGGATAGGAAGGGGATCAGTAACAGTAGCTGTGATAGGTTAGGGGATAGGAAGGGGATCAGTAACAGTAGCAGTGATAGGTTAGGGGATAGGAAGGGGATTGGTAACAGTAGCAGTGATAGGTTAGGGGATAGGAAGGGGATCAGTAACAGTAGCAGTGATAGGTTGTGTATGTTTCTGCCGCCCAAGACATTCATCAGTGTAGAAAAGCTCTGTTATTGATTTGGGGTGGCGAGAAGTTTGTGTAACCAAATTAAGGCTTGTTATGGTTGAGTTGAATCAGTGACTACCTAGAACAATTCAAATTACACAGATTATCCTGTGGTATAATGTCCTGAACATCCAACTGACGTAGTACAGACAAGGTGCATTCATGACAAGTGTGTCAACGTTTTGTTTATCAGCACTCCTACTTCGATAAGCTTTGTGAAGTACTGGCAGCTTGTCAGAAAAGGGCTCTAAACTCTGGTAATTGACTAATTCTTAATCTCTTCCTCCTGCAACTGTCTCAGGGGGTGTTTCCCTTTCTGCCCAGCTCTCTCACTCTCTCACTCTCTCTCAGCTGCAACAGGAACAATGAATTAATAGCGATTTGGGGCACACTGAAATCAAAAGTCTCGGAGTATTCTTCGCTAATCACTATAATAAAATAGCTTGATAATTCCCACTAGGATCACCTGTATTCAATAACTTATTTCTGTAACGTGTGGTGGTTAATTTCTGTATTATCAAATGAGGAGAGACACATTTATCATACAAGTCAGAGTTATACTTCAACTGAATCTTTATTTGTGAGAGCTCTGCAATAGCGATGGCTGGTCAACGAACCACCCTCAGATGATTCGTTGAGACCCCCGACACAAAGGATACAAATATATTTTTTAGCAAAGTTCCACCCCCTTAGTCTATATGACAAACAACAGATGTGTGGAATGGGTCACAAGGTGAGACTTGATACATGAGAAAGGAGTATCACCCAGCCAGATAGCATTTGCTATGAAGACTGATCTTGTTGTACAGAGTTTGGTCCCTAAAACAAGGCTCCGATCTCATCCCTGATACTTCATAGTACAGAAACACCAACTCATTCTATGGCATAAATTAATTGTCAACTCCAGATACCCCTATCTCAAGTAAAACCCATGTCCTTGGCCACACGCCTGGACAAGCTCACTGAGGGGAGTGAGCCTCTAGGTCATACACAATCCCAGGATAAGTGCAACATCAGAGATGACGTACAATGGTTCCAGACACTACCCCACATATCCTGTCTCAGACCTTATCTCCCCAAAAACCGGAGGGCGTGACTGGCGCACAGACATTGTGGAGACAAGTAATTGGTTCTCCATTAATCACGCCATCCCTTCACATGGTTTAAGAATAGGTAAAGATACATATCAACATATGAAGACAATGCTCCCTCCTGTCCTCTTCTCTTTCTGATATTCTGCATAGCAACAGGGACATGTGATAGACAAGCCTGACTTCTCCCCTCTTTGGGCCCCAGGTGACTGAGGCCCATATGAGGGAGGAAGTGCAACTGCCAACACCAGAGTCTGAAGGAATATATTCTAATAACAAGAGTTCAACAGTTTTAATCATATAAGTATATTAAGCAGATAAGACATCTTAATTATCTATGTTACCGAGCTAATTCTGATTCTCCTGCCACAAACGTTTGGTGACATTGGAGAGGAATGGATGATTCCCTGATGGCTCATGGGTTACGAGGTGTTTAGAAATGGCTTGACAGATTATCTTTTGGTCATCATACATTCAGTAGTTTCAAGGCTCCATCTGAAGATCTTGTTCCTGGATGTTGGTGGACACGGTCATCCTTTTTCACAGCTCAAGTTATTAACATTATAATGAATAAGAGGGGGGGACCTGAACCTAGATCACCACTCCAGTCCCTGAATGAATGGCCATGGATTACCTTAGTTAATGGAGCAGTGCTAGTGTTCACTGACCTGTGGGTCTGTAGAAGGCAATAACTCAGCTGAATTGTCTTCTCTTCAAGAGACAAGGAAGCAGTTCTTTAAACTCCCTCTAAATCAAGCCTGAGCCTGCGTCCCAAAATGGCACCCTGTTTCCTATTTAGACCTCTCCATCATGGTTGACAACTCCACAGTGTCGCCCTACCAGGGTGCAAAGAACCTTGGCGTGACCCTGGACCCTGTTGTTCTCTGCAAATACCGATTGACTCGCTCCTGTTTATGCTCTACAACATCCGTAGAGACCAGAGGTGGCGAGTACGACCCTACCTCACACAGGAAGCAGCGCAGGTTCTAATCCAGGCACTTGTCATCTCCTGTCTGGACTACCGCAACTCCCTGTTCTCTAGGCTCCCTGCTTGTGCCATCAAACCCCTGCAACTTATCCAGAACGCTGCAGCCCGCCTGGTGTTAAACCTTCCTAAGTTATTTCATGTCACCACGCTCCTCCACACACTCCACCGGCTTCCAGTCAAAGCTCGCATCCCCTATAAGACCATTGTGCTAACCTACGGAAACAACAAGAGGAACTGCCCCTCCCTACCTTCAGGCTATGCTCAAACCATACACCCCAACCCGAGCACTCTTTTCTGTCACCTCTGGTCTCTTGGTAAACCCACCCCTACGGGAGGGTGATTCCCGCTCAGCCCAGTCCAAGCTCTTCTCTATCCTGGCACCCCAATGGTGGAACCAGCTTCTACCTGAAGCTAGAACAGCAGCGTCCCTGCCCATCTGAACATCTGAAACCCTACCTCTTCAAACAGTATCTTAAATAATCCTTCTCGCCTTAACCCCCCCACCAACGACATTCCTTTGGTCAAAACACACATTAAACATTCACGGACATTTAGCTGTCCTGGGAGATGAACATTGGGTTGTCATTTTACCTGACGTTTTCTTTTTAGCTTTTAGTTTTTTCTTTTTTAGTTTTCTCTTTAGCTCTTAGTTGTTGTTGAATTTTGACCTGGAGTCATACAAAATTGTGTGTTTCTCTACTCCAATGATAGATAGAGATAAAAATGGAAACCTAGTTCGTTTTTAGTTATCTTTAAATAATCTTTTAAGCATCCACATGGGTTTGTATCCTCCTGACACCCAATAAGGAGGGGACAGAGGTATATTTTAGCGCTTTGCTACAGAGATGCCTGTTCATGCATGCGAGCAGTTTGGGTGAAATGATTGAATATGTATGTGTACATTTATTTTACAACGCCTGCGCATGCAACCTAGCTGGTGAGGTTTGC
Source organism: Oncorhynchus nerka (assembly GCF_034236695.1). NCBI lineage: Eukaryota > Metazoa > Chordata > Actinopteri > Salmoniformes > Salmonidae > Oncorhynchus > Oncorhynchus nerka. Next base: position 73,445,269 of record NC_088401.1, on the reverse strand, counting down.
GTGTTGCTAAAGCTACTGTATTGGCCCCTTGGGTTAAGAATGATCTACAACACTCAATCCAGATGCCTTAGCTGGCTGTTAGAAGGAGTGGAGCCCTAGGATCCCTCATGGTCTCTCAGTTTCTCCCTGGGCACATCCACTAGAGCCTGGCAGAGAGGTGACTGGCCCACAGTAGTCATCTACCGTTCCTCTCATTGCTCTGGTAATAAAATTCCCCATCAGCACAGTAATGGATCGCCCCCAGACTTCATAGATTTACTCAGCAAGCGCCTGGCAGAGTGGACTATACAACAGGGCAGGGGATGGCCGGGTGCTGTGTGCGTGTGTGCGTGTGTGCGTGTGTGTGTGCGTGCGTGCGTGTGTGCGTGTGTGCGTGTGTGTGTGTGTGTGTGTGTGTGTGTGTGTGTGTGTGTGAGAGAGAGAGTCTGGGAATCACTCTTCTTTAGGAGGCCTTAATGCTCTATTGATTTGTTTAGCTAATACATTTCTCCTCCCTCTCTACCTCTCTCTCTGTCTCTCTCTTTCTCTCTTTCTCTCTCTCTCTCTCTCTCTCTCTCTTTCTCTATTCTTCTCTCTCTCTCTGTCTCTCTCTGTCTCTCTCTTTCTCTATTCTCCTCTCTCTCTCTGTCTCTCTCTTTCTCTCTTCTCCTCTCCTCTCTCCCTCTCTCTCTGTCTCTGTCTCTTGCTTTCTTCTCCTCGCTCTCTCTCTACCGCTCTCTCTACCGCTCTGTCTTTGTCTCTGTCTTATCCTCTCTCTCCCTCTCTCTACCGCTCTCTCGCAATTCAATTCTATTCAATTAAATTTGCTTTATTGGCATGACGTAACAATGTACATATTGCCAAAGCTTTAAAAAAAATGACATTCTCTAATTGTTTATATTGACATTTTGTCAGGAAATGCAGCTCTGTCTCAGGTTCTACTGTGGTGCAGTGGTTGCACAGCCTTTCCTCTACAGGGAGACAGGTTTTCCTGTGCATACCCTTCTCAATGGCAAGGCTGTGCTCACTGAGCCTGTACTTTGTCAAGGTTTTTCTAAGGTTTTGATCAGTAACCATGGTCAAATAGTTAGCTACGGTGTACTGTCGATTTAGGGCCAGATAGCACTGCATTTTGCTTTGTGCTTGTGTTTCCCAATAAGCAATGTTATTTTATTCTGATTGATTGAATGTTCTGGTCCTGAGGCTTCAGTGTGTTAGTCGAACAGGTTTGGGAACTCAGCCCCAAGACCAACTGGATGAGGGGACTATTTTCTTTGCTCAGCTCTTGGCATTGCAGGGCTTGGTAATGATATGAGAGGGGGTCTCTGTAATTTAGATGTTTCCAAATCTTAATTTCTCTTTTTTTTGTTTTTATTATTAGTGGATATTGGCCTAATTTTGCCCTGCATACATTGTTTGTAGTTTTCCTCTGGACATGTAGGAGAATCTTACATGCAGGGTTTCAATTGGGTGTTTGTCCTATTTGGTGAAATCTTGTTTTGCAAGTGGAACCCACACCTCGCTGGCATAAAGTGTAATTGTTTCAATGACACATTCAATTAGTTTTAGCCAACTTTTAATAGGTATTTCAATTTGAATTCGTTTTTTAAAGGCGTAGAATGACCCGCGTGCTTTCTCCCTCAGTTCATTCACTGCATCATTAAGGTGTCCAGTTGTGTTTATTTTTAAACATAAGTAATTGTATTGTGTGCAGTACTCTTCATATTTTGTACCAAATTTGAACTTTGATATAATTCCCTGAGATCTGGATCTTCTCTGGAAAATCATTATTTTAGTATTTTTGGGGGTTTACTGTCAGGGCCCAGGTCTGGCAGTACTGTTCTAGCAGGTCCAGGCTCTGCTGTAGGCCATGTGCTGTGGGTGACAGCAGGCATAGGTAATCTGCGAAGATTAGGCATTTAATCTCTGAATTGTGGAGACTAACACCAGGGGCTGAGAAGTTTTCTAGAATTATGGCCAATTTGTTGATGTAAATATTGAAGAGTGCAGGGCTCAGATTGCAACCCTGGCGAAGGCCCCGCCACTGGTTAAAGAATTCTGTTATTTTCTTGCCAATTATAATGCTGCACATATTGCCAGTATACATTGATTTAATTATGTCATATGTTTTACCCCCTACACCACTTTCAATAACTTAGAACAGTCCTGTATGCCAAATAGAATCAAAAGCTTTTTGGAAGTCGATAAAGCAAGCTTATATATTGGTATTATTTTGGTGGACATGTTTATCTATCAGGGTGTGTAGGGTGTAAATATGATCAATAGTGAGATGTTTTGATATAAATCCAATTTGGCTTTTACTCAAGACATTGTGCTTATTAAGGAAGTTTAGAACTCTTACATTTATAATACAACAGAAAACCTTCCCCAGGTTACTGTTCACACAAATGCCCAAATGCCTGTAATTGTTAGGGTAACATTTGTCTCTGTTCTTAAAGATTCCAATGGATTTTGATTGTCCTAGCTTTTTCTAATCCATTAAACTTCTCATGAATTAGCATTGCTCTGCGTTTGTGTCAATTTGAACGGTGTTGTAGAGTGTTTTAAAATGGGTTGTCCATATGTCATCATTTTGTATCGCTAATTCCTTGCTTCGATATTTTTAGTTTTTTCCAATTTTGCCAGAAGTTGTTTGTGTTTTTGGACTCCTCAATTAGTGTCAGCTGCTTGCTGTTGTTCTGCGCTTTTTTGGTTCTGAGTGTTACGCTCAAACAGTTTTAAAATCTCACCGTAATGAAGGTGTAATTCACCATTATTTGGGTCTCTTTGCTTTTGGTTGGATAGTGTTCAAAGTTTTTTCCTTATAATTTTACAATCTGCATCAACCCAGTTGTCATCTGTGGTCTTTTTTGTTTTGTTTTTTATCAATTTCAGTTGTGCTTCTTTTTCCGTTGGTCTGAATATATAGTTGATGTTTTTACTGCTAGATTGATGCCTTCTTTACTGTGAGTGAATGTATTATCCAGAAAGTTATCTAAGAGTCTTTGGATATTTTGGTTATAGGTTGCTTTCTGGTATTCTTCTGTGCTGTTTTGGGCCCATCTGTATGAATTGCTGATGTTCTACAGCTTTCTGGGCTGTGAATGTGTGGTTGTTTCCATGTATGTTCTTTTGAGGAACAACGTCATTTGGCTGTGATCAGACAGAGGTTTTAGTTGCTTGACAGTGAATGAGCTGAGAGAGAAAGGGTCAATGTCTGTAATCATATAGTCTACTGTGCTGTGGTCAAGAGGTGAGCAGTAGGTGAATCTCCCCAAAGAGTCCCCCCGTAACCTACCATTGACAAAGTACAGACCCAGGCTTCGACAGAGCTGCAACAGATCCCTTCCGTTTTTGTTGATGGTGCTGTCACTGTTATTTCTATGGGAGAGATTAAGTCAGTTAGAAACAGTATAGCCTGTAATAAAGCTGTCCCCTCGTGTGGTCGTTAGATCAGGTAGTGTTCCTGTGCGCACATTTGTGTCCCCACAGATGAGCACATTTCCCTGGGCCTGGAAATGTCACGTCTCTTCCTCAAGGGTGGGGAAAATCTCCTCTGAGTAATATGGGGATTCTGAGGGGGGATATAAGGAACACATCCTTTTCTGTGATATTTACCAATTTTGAGGGGATCAATTAGATTTTGCAGTTCGGATGTGTACCAGATGATCAGTCTTCCAGAGTCTCTGCCTCTGTTGACAGAGCTGTATTTCTGTGATGGCACAATTACAGTGGGGCAAAAACGTATTTAGTCAGCCACCAATTGTGCAAGTTCTCCCACTTAAAAAGATGAGAGAGGCCTGTAATTTTCATCATAGGGTACACTTCAACTATGACAGACAAAATGAGGGGGAAAAATCCAGAAAATCACATTGTAGGATGTTTAATGAATTTATTTGCAAATTATGGTGGAAAATAAGTATTTGGTCAATAACAAAAATACTTTGTTATCAATACTTTGTTATATACCCTTTGTTGGCAATGACAGAGGTCAAACGTTTTCTGTAAGTCTTCACAAGGTTTTCACACACTGTTGCTGGTATTTTGGCCCATTCCTCCATGCAGATCTCCTCTAGAGCATGTTTTGGGGCTGTTGCAGCGGACAATGTCTGCCTTACACCATGTCTCCTGCAGAATGATGACGTCAACATCTTTAAGATTTTTGTTGAACACCAGTGCTAAACTCTTCAGTCCAAAAGTTGATGAGTTTAGGCCCTGAATATTCCACATGCTAACTGATAGTGACTTTATGTTGCAAAAAGAAAGAATAGCAGACAGAAATGCAGTAACAGCGGCCATTGTTCCTCCCGCTGTTACTGAAAAACCTACACACTCGGTTGATATATCATCGAACATATATTTTAAAAACTACCTGAGGAATGATTATAAAAAACATTTGACATGTTTCTGTGGACATTATGGAGACTATTTGGAATTTCCGTCTACTTTGTCGTGACCGCTCTTTCCTGTAGATTTCTGAACATAACGCGACAAACAAACGGAGGTATTTTGGGTATAAAAATAATCTTTATGGAACAAAAGGAACATTCCTTGTGTAACTGGGAGTCTCGTGAGTGAAAACATCCGAAGATCATCAAAGGTAAACGGTTCATTTGATTGCTTTTCTGATTTTCGTGACCTTCCTGATGCTAAGTGTACATAATGCTATGCTAGGCTATCGATAAATTTACACAAACGCTTGGATTGCTTTCGCTGTAAAGCATAATTTCAAAATCTGAGACGACAGGTGGATTAACAAAAGGCTAAACTGTGTTTTGCAATATTGCACTTGTGATTTCATGAATACGAATATTTTTTAGTAATATTATTTGACTGTTGCGCTATGCTATTCAGCGGTTGCTGACGAAAATGATCCCGTGACAGGGCTGGGTAGCGTCAAGAAGTTAACCTCTCTTGGGTAGGGGACAGTATTTTCACCTCCGGATGAAAAGCGTGCCCAAAGTAAACTGCCTGCTACTCAGGTCCGGAAGCTAGGATATGCATATAATTGATAGATTTGGATAGAAAACACTCTAAAGTATAACAGAACTGATATGGCAGGCGAAAACCTGAGAAAGATCCATCCAGGAAGTGGAATTATTTTCATGTGGCTGTTTTTCAACTCAATGCCTATAGAGAATCCAATGGATTAGGAATAAGATTGCAGTTCCTATGGCTTCCACTAGATGTCAACAGTCTTTGCACATGGTTTCAGGCTTTTATTTTGAAAAACGACGAGTAAAATAGCCAGATTGGTCAGAGAACAGAGGAACTTTGCAGAACTGATTCGGCGCCGTTTTTTATTTTTCCTTTCTGTTGAAAACGGTATTGTCCGGTTGAAATATTATTGATTATAAAGACAATAAACAACCTGAGGATTAATTATAAACATAATTTGACATGTTTCGGTAAACTTTACCATTATTTTTAGTATATATTCGTCTACCTGTTGTGACCGTCTTGGAGCCTTTTGGATTACTGAACAAGACGCGCCAACAAAACAGAGTTTTTGGGACATAAAGAGGGGCTTTATCGAACAAAACAAACATTTACTGTGTAACTGGGAGTCTTGTGAGTGCAACCATATGAAGATCATCAAAGGTAAGTGATTAATTTTATCGCTATTTCTGACTTTAGTGACTACTCTACTTGGCTGGTAAATGTTTGTATGCTTTTTTACATGGGCGCTGTCCTCAGATAATGCTTTCACCGTAAAGCCTTTTTGAAATCTAACACAGCGGCTGGATTAACAAGAAGTTCATCTTTAAGCCAATGTATAACACTTATATATTTTATGTAGGCTTATTATTTGTATTCCGATATTTAGAATTTGGAGCTCTGCAATTTTACCGGATGTTGGCCAGGTGGGACGTTAGCGTCAGAAGAAAAAAACCCAAGGTGGTTTTTAAGAGTGAGATCAAACGGATAACAGCTAACATTTTTTCATATATATATATATTCCTATTCATTGAACAAGTAAACTTTCAGTACAATAGGTGTGTGTGTGTGTGTGTGTGTGTGTATGTGTGTGTGTGTGTGTGTGTGTGTGTGTGTGTGTGTGTGTGTGTGTGTGTGAGTTTAGTGCAATTTAGTGCAGATGTATTGGAGGAGCTGTTTAATCTCACTCAATCCTACTGGGTTCTCCTGTCCTCTGACGACCTCCGCGTAGCTGCGCTGGTCCTGCTGCCCTATGGAGTGGAGGAGGGCCAGGTCTGGGCCGTGGGGCTTCCTCTCTGCTCTGGTAGAGGGCGTGGTCTGGTGAGGGGTAGTAGGCCGGGCCCGGTCCAGTCTGGCTAAGCCGATGGAAGTGGTGATGATTTGGTGGTTGGTGGGGCCTGTGGGGGGCGCTGGGTGTGGTGTGGCGTTGTGGGGGCCTGGGGCTCCTTGGTGGTGCAGTGGTCTGGTAGGTGTCTCTGGGTGGTCCTCTGTCCAGTGCGGCATGTTTGTGTCACGTCCTTTAGAGACTTATCTAACATCCCTACTCTGCTTCCTCAGGTGGGAGAGGTCCTGCAGATGCTCTGGGGTGATTGTTGGGTGGTGAGCAACGTGCACGTTCGGGAGTAGGCCCTCTGATGTTAGCGTTGACTTTCTGAATGGTACGGGGAGGAAAGTCTTTGCGGGGCAGCAGAGTGGAGATGGTGATGTGGGAGTTGGGGAACCACTCAGAGGCCCTCTCTGCTACTCTGTTGACCAGGCTGCCTACTCTCTCCTGCTCCTCTCGCAGGTTGTTGGTGCCGGTGTGAATAATAATGTGGCCTGGTGTGCCAAAGTCAGGCTGGGACAGGATGTGGAGTGCATCCTGTGTTTTTGGGCACCATATTTTGGACACTTTGTGGTGGGGGAAGAGTTTATCTTCTTGGATGGCTACCTCAGTGGGTTTTACCAGAGTAGTGGGTTTACGGGGGGGGGGGGGGGCTGGGGTACAAGGAGGGGTGTGTGGGAGTTTGTCAACTCATTTGCCATCTCCTCCTTTACCTGCACTAGCTCTCTCCTCATGGTAACCTTAACCTCCTCAAGAGCGGTGGTAAGGCTCTCTCCTCATGGTAACCTTAACCTCCTCAAGAGCTGTGGTAAGGCTCTCTCCTCATGGTAACCTTAACCTCCTCAAGAGCTGTGGTAAGGCTCTCTCCTCATGGTGACCTTAACCTCCTCAAGAGCTGTGGTAAGGCTCTCTCCTCATGGTGACCTTAACCTCCTCAAGAGCTGTGGTAAGGCTCTCTCCTCATGGTAACCTTGACCTCCTTAAGAGCTGTGGTAAGGCTCTCTCCTCATGGTAACCTTAACCTCCTCAAGAGCTGTGGTAAGGCTCTCTCCTCATGGTAACCTTAACCTCCACTGGTTGATCTGGTCCTGTAGAAGCTCTGTGTCTGGGCTGGTGGTGGTGTAGCTGGGGGGCTGCTCCTTCAGCTCAGTAACCCATACCTCTAACAGAGCCAGCCTGTCTCTCAGCAGGCTGATGGTAGTGTAGCTGGGGGGCTGCTCCTTCAGCTCAGTAACCCATACCTCTAACAGAGCCAGCCTGTCTCTCAGCAGGCTGATGGTAGTGTAGCTGGGGGCTGCTCCTTCAGCTCAGTAACCCATACCTCTAACAGAACCAGCCTGTCTCTCAGCAGGCTGATGATAGTGTAGCTGGGGGGCTGCTCCTTCAGCTCAGTAACCCATACCTCTAACAGAGCCAGCATGTCTCTCAGCAGGCTGATGGTAGTGTAGCTGGGGGGCTGCTCCTTCAGCTCAGTAACCCATACCTCTAACAGAGCCAGCCTGTCTCTCAGCAGGCTGATGGTAGTGTAGCTGGGGGGCTGCTCCTTCAGTCCAGTAACCCATACCTCTGTCACAGCCAGCCTGTCTCTCAGCAGGCTGATGGTAGTGTAGCTGGGGGGCTGCTCCTTCAGCTCAGTAACCCATACCTCTAACAGAGCCAGCATGTCTCTCAACAGGCTGATGGTAGTGTAGCTGGGGGGCTGCTCCTTCAGCTCAGTAACCCATACCTCTAACAGAGCCAGCCTATCTCTCAGCAGGCTGATGGTAGTGTAGCTGGGGGCTGCTCCTTCAGCTCAGTAACCCATACCCCTAACAGAGCCAGCCTGTCTCTCAGCAGGCTGATGGTAGTGTAGCTGGGGGGCTGCTCCTTCAGCTCAGTAACCCATACCTCTAACAGAGTCAGCCTATCTCTCAGCAGGCTGATGGTAGTGTCGCTGGGGGCTGCTCCTTCAGCTCAGTAACCCATACCTCTGTCACAGCCAGCCTGTCTCTCAGCAGGCTGGTAGTGGTGTGGTCTTGGCTCTGGTGGTTGTAGGCAGGCAGGGGGAGGATGGTCCTGCTGTTGGCGTGTCTGAGGTGAGGGGAGAGGTCGGGGTGCTGTCCTTGTCTTTTTTTGGTTTCTGCTATCTTCGTTGGGGTGGGGAAGTCCTGCACAAAGAGCTGAGTGCAGCCCCACTGCCCTGGAACATGACAGTGCCGTTCTGATACATGTTTACCGTCAGAAACCTGTTTTCCTGGTCCTTCTCGTTGTCCTCAAAAAATGTGGATTTGCCTTCCCTTGCAGATGGGGCGGCAGGGTAGCCTAGTAGTTAGAGCGTTGGACTAGTAACCGGAAGGTTGCAAGTTCAAATCCCCGAGTTGACAAGGTACAAATCTGTCGTTCTGCCCCTGAACAGTGTCACGTTCTGACCATAGTTTTTGTGTGTTTCCTGTGTTAGTGTTTGTACCACACAGGACTGTTTTCGGGTTTTCACTTTGTTACTTTGGTTATGTGTTCATGTTCAGTTTTTTCTCATTAAAAACCATGGACAATTACCGCGCTGCATTTTGGTCCTCCTCTCCTACGACGGAAGAATCCCGTTACAGAACCACCCACCACAACAGGACCAAGCGGCGTGGTGGAAAGCAGCAGCAGCAGCAACAGCAAGAGAGGCAGCGATGTCAGGATTGTTGGACTTGGGAGCAGAATCTGGACTATACGACTTGGGAAGAGATAGACAGGTGGGCGGTCGACACAGGGAGAGTGCCGGAGCCCGCCTGGGATTCGCTGGAGCAGTGCGAGGAGGGTTATAGGAGAATGGAGTTGGAGAAACGAGCATGGCGGCGCGATAGGAAGCCCGTGAGTCAGCCCCTAAAATTTCTTGGGGGGGGGCACACAGGAAGTATGGCGAAGCCAGGTAGGAAACCTGCGTCAACTTCCTGTGCTTACCGGGGGGCTAGAGAGACCGGGCAGGCAGCGTGTTATGCTGTGGAGCGCACAGTGTCTCCAGTCCGGGTGCATAGCCCGGTGCGGTTCATTCCAGCTCCTCGGATCGGCCGGGCTAGAGTGGGCATCGAGACAGGTAAGGTTGGACAGGCTCGGTGCTCAAGAGCTCCAGTGCGCCTGCATGGTCCGGTCTATCCAGTGCCACCTACATGCACCAGCCTTCCGGTGGCAGCCCCCCGCACCAGGCTTCCTATGCGTGTCCAAAGCCCAGTACTCCCTGTTCCTCCTCCCCGCACTCGCCCTGAGATGCGTGTCCTCGGCCCAGTAACACCAGCGCCGGCACCACGCACCAGGCCTACAGTGCGTCTCACCTGACCAGAGCTGCTAGAGTCTCCCGCCTGTCCAGAGCTGCTAGAGTCTCCCGCCTGTCCAGAGCTGCTAGAGTCTCCCGCCTGTCCAGAGCTGCTAGAGTCTCCCGCCTGCCCAGAGCTGCTAGAGTCTCCCGCCTGTCCAGAGCTGCTAGAGTCTCCCGCCTGCCCAGAGCTGCTAGAGTCTCCCGCCTGTCCAGAGCTGCTAGAGTCTCCCGTCTGTCATGAGCCGCCAGAGCCGCCAGTCTGCAAGGAGCCGCCAGTCAGCCAGGAACCAACAGAGCCGCCAGTCAGCCAGGATCTTCCAGAGCCGCCAGTCAGCCAGGATCTTCCAGAGCCGCCAGTCAGCCAGGATCCGCCAGAGCCGCCAGTCAGCCAGGATCCGCCAGAGCCGCCATTCAGCCAGGATCCGCCAGATCCACCATTCAGCCAGGATCCGCCAGAGTCGGCAGTCAGCCAGGATCCGCCAGTCAGCCAGGATCTGCCAGAGCCACCAGTCAGTCAGGATCCGCCAGAGCCACCAGTCAGCCAGGATCCGCCAGAGCCGCCAGTCAGCCAGGATCTGCCAGAGCCGCTATTCTGCCAGAAGCTGCCAGAGCCGTCAACCAGCCTGAGCTATCTCTCAGTCCTGAGCTACCTCTCAGTCCTGAGCTACCTCTCAGTCCTGAGCTACCCCTCAGTCCTGAGCTACCTCAGTCCGGAGCTGCCCCTCAGTCCAGTGGAGCCCTTTGTTAGGGTTACTAGGCCAAGGTCGGCGGCGAGGGTCGCCACTCAAAGGATGCCCACCCAGACCCTCCCCTATAGGTTTAGGTTGTGCGGTCGGAGTCTGCACCTTGTGTGTTTCCTGTGTTTCCTGTGTTAGTGTTTGTTCCACATGGGACTGTTTTCGGGTTTTCACTTTGTTACTTTGGTTATATGTTCATGCTCAGTTTTTTCCCATTAAAAACCATGGACAATTACCGCGCTGCATTTTGGTCCTCCTCTCCTTCGACGGAAGAATCCCATTACAAACAGGCAGTTAACCCACTGTTCCTAGGCCGTCATTGAAAATAAGAATTTGTTCTTTAACTGACTTGCCTAGTACAATAAAAAAAATAAAAAAAGATGCCTTTCTTTGTGGTATAGCTGAAATGCCTGGTTACAGCTGTATGCCAGGCAGTAGTGTGGTCTGTGTAAAATAACAGGTTTCTAATAGTCCTGTTTTGTGAGCAGTCGGCAAACAAAGTTTCTGGGTTCTCCCTCTGAATTCTATGTTTCAAATGGATTCTTCCTTTCTCTGATTTGATTTCTGCTGTAAATTCCAAAAGCCTCAGTGGCCATGTTGCTATGGTTACCACCAGTAAACAGTTGGAGCTAGATGGTAAGCTAGCTAACAAATTTGAATTTGGCTAGCTAGCACGATTAAGATTGGTCTTTTATCTCACTCTCTGTCAATCTTTTCCTCCTGTGTTTATCTTCAGTTGTACAATATGATTACCTATACATTTATTGCTAATTGAATCGTGTCAATCTCACTCTTAACAACCAGAAAGTTATAACAAGTCAGGAGCTGTTCTTCTGCATGACTTCTCTCTCTTTCAATTTAAAAAAAAAGTTTCTCTCTCTACCTCTCTGTCTCTCACTCTGTCTCTCACTCTGTCTCTCTCTCTCTCTCTCTCTCTCTCTCTCTCTCTCTCTCTCTCTCTCTCTGTTTCTGTCTATCTCTGCCTCTCAACTCAATTCAAGGGGCTTTATTGGCATGGGAAACATGTGTTAACATTGCCAAAGCAAGTGAGGTAGATATCTCTCTCTCTCCACCTGTCTCTCTCTCTCTCTCTCTACCGCTCTCTCTCTCTCTCTGTCTCTCTCTCTTCTTCCCTCTCTCTCTCTCTCTCTCTCTCTCTCTCTCTCTCTCTCTCTCTCTCTCTATCTCCCTCTCTCTCTCTCTGGGTCTCTCTTCTCCTCTCTACCTCTCTCTCTCTACCTCTCTCTCTACCCCTCTCTCTCTCTCTCTTCTCCTCTCTACCTCTCTCTACCTCTACCTCTCTCTCGCTCTCCCATCTCTCTCTCTACCTCTCTCTCTTCTCCTCTCCTTCTCTCTCTCTCTTCTCTCTCTCTCTCTTCTCTCTCTCGCTCACTTCTCCTCTCCTCTCTCTACCTCTCACTCTCTCTACCTCTGTCTCTCTCTCCCTCTGTCTCTCTCTTCTCCACTGTCTCTCTCTCTCTACTTCTCTCTCCTCTCTCTCTCTCTCTCTACCTTTCTCTCTCAACCTTTCTCTCTACTCTGTCTGTCTGTCTGTCTGTCTGTCTGTCTGTCTGTCTGTCTCTCTCTCTTCTCCTCTCTACCTCTCTCTCTACCTCTCTCTACATCTACCTCTCTCTTTCTCGGTCTCTCTCTCTCTCTTCTCCTCTCTACCTCTCTCTCTCTACCTCTCTCTACCTCTTGTGCTCTACCTCTCTCGCTCTCTCATCTCTCTCTCTCTCTTCTACTTCTCTCTCTCTTCTCTCTCTATGGCTTTCTTTCTCTACTCTACTTTTCTCTCTCCTCCTCTCCTCTACCCTCTCTCTCTCCTCCTCTCCTCAAAATTCAATTCAAGGTGCTATATTGGCATGGGAAACATATGTTAACATTGCCAAAGCAAGTGAGGTAGATAATATACAAAAGTGAAATAAACAATATAAATGAACAGTAAACATTACACATACAGAAGTTTCAAAACAATAAAGACCTTACAAATGTCATATTATGTATATTTACACTCTCTCTCTCTCTCTTCTCCTCTACCTCTCTCTCTCCTCATCTCCTCTCTCTCTCTCTCTTCTCCTCTCTCTCTCTCTTCTCCTCCTCCTCTCTCTCTCTCCTCTCTCCTCTCCTCTCTCTCTCTCTCCTCCTCTCCTCACTCTCTCTCTCCTCTCCTATCCCTCTCCTCTCTTAGATTTCCATTACATGTTTTTGTTGCAAACAGTTTTTTTTTACATTGTACCCTACTGAACAGAACCCAGCCTCCTCCCCCCAGTTGAACAGTAAGTAACAGGAAGCCCACATTAAGGCTCTGTAATTTGTGTTTTCATTTGCATTATAACAATTAAGTGAAGGAGGCGGTTACGCCGCATCGACACCATTGTAAATGAATTAAGATCATCTGATTACACAGGAGAGTGAACAAATGACTGAGTCCCTATATACTATATAGTATGCCAATTGGGACTTGGCCCAAATGATTGTATGTTGGTTTCTCCTTTCTCTTAGAAGACCTGCTATAAGACTGTATACCGTCTGCACACTCCAGCAGTACACACATCATCCCAATGTTTTAAAAGTCATTTTCAAATATAAACAATGTTAAAACAATATATCATTTACAGTTTTTTCCAATTGCTAACACACTGAAATGACATGCACAGCACAATTATTTAAACTGACACACAGAGAGCAAAACCTCTTCTCAAGTCTCCAAAAGTCTAAACACATTTTCTGCTTTACACACATTTTGCAATTCAAAATGGCACTTTTTAAATGCACTTCACACAGTTCTCTGCGTAAGACACAACAATCTGACATAAAGTCACATGTTTGCCATTTCAAAACACAGCCATTCAAAATGACACTATATGAGCCACCTGGCCAATACATGTGCCACCTGGCCAATACATGTGCCACTTGGCCAATACATGTGCCACTTGGCCAATACATGTGCCACTTGGCCAATACATGTGCCACTTGGCCAATACATGAGCCACCTGGCCAATACATGTGCCACCTGGCCAATACATGTGCCACTTGGCCAATACATGTGCCACTTGGCCAATACATGTGCCACTTGGCCAATACATGTGCCACCTGGCCAATACATGTGCCACCTGGCCAATACATGTGCCACTTGGCCAATACATGAGCCACCTGGCCAATACATGTGCCACCTGGCCAATACATGAGCCACCTGGCCAATACATGTGCCACCTGGCCAATACATGTGCCACCTGGCCAATACATGTGCCACCTGGCCAATACATGTGCCACCTGGCCAATACATGTGCCACCTGGCCAATACATGTGCCACCTGGCCAATACATGAGCCACCTGGCCAATACATGAGCCACCTGGCCAATACATGTGCCACTTGGCCAATACATGTGCCACCTGGCCAATACATGTGCCACCTGGCCAGGCCACTTGGCCAATACATGTGCCACCTGGCCAAACACCTCAATGGTTAATTGTTACCACTTCAATCAGGAAGTAAGCATTATGAAAAGACCACAGGTGAGCACCTTTTGTTTTACATCAACAATGGAAGCCGTTGCAGAGAGAGGAAGAGGAAGAGGGAGGGGGAGAATGAGAGGGGGAGGAAGAGTGAGAGGTAGGGGTAGAGCTGGTAGAGGAGTTCATGGCCAAAGAAGACAACAACTTTCAAATGAAATCAGAGCAACCTTAGTTGATCATGTCATCAACCATGTGGCTGACAATGTGAGAGGCTGGACAGATAGTGCAGCCCAACTTGAGCCGTTTTACTGTCGCCTGTGTCATCCGGACATTTAGACTGGAGTACAGGTATGTAACCAACATTTCTTTCACACTATGTAGTACACCCCATGTCATAGTGTATCAGTTGGGTGACACCTGTTTACTTCATGAATGGCTGATGTCATACACTAACTGCACAAATTTCCTGTAGAATTTACTCTACTGTGGGGGAAATATCTTTAGGCTACATTGTCCAAGCCCTATATTTTTGTTTTTCTGTTTTTCTAAAGGACTGAGAGACGCAACCATGGTGGAGGAAGGGGCCAAATGTTCACCGGGGTACAGGAAGCTGCCATTGTAAACTTGGTTTTGGAAAATTAAATCAGATTACGATAAATTCAAAGCCACATCATCCAAGACAACACCATATTCAACAACATTCAACGAGTCAGTCTGTCCACATTGGCTCGCATTCTCAAGCGAAACCAAATCAGAATGAAACAACTTTATAAGGTTCCGTTTGAGAGAAACTCAAAGAAACAAAGAGGTCAGACGAGCATATGGGGATGTAAGTACAATATTGACTGCAATACACTACATGCAACATTGTTTCCCAGTGTACTGGATAACACCATATTGGCTGCTTTTGTTCTTTGTTTTCAGGGAGTACTGGAAATGGATGCTCATGCAATCCCACATGAGTTCATCTTTATAGATGAGGCTGGGTTCAACCTAGCAAAGACCAGAAGAAGGGGGAGAAACGTCATTGGCCACAGAGCCATTATAGATGTCCCTGGCCGACGTGGTGGGAACATCACAATGTGCGCTGCCATCTCCAATACGCATGGTGTCCTCCACCGTCATGCCAACCTTGGACCATACAACACAGCCCACAACATTCTCATACCACCATAGCTGAATGATGCAGACCATCAAAGAACCCAGTACGTTGTAGTGTGGGACAACGTGAGCTTTCATCGTGCAGCCCCAGTCCAAAACTGGTTTGTTGACCACCCACCATTTCTCGTGCAATACCTCCCACCATACTCACCATTTCTGAACCCCAGAGAAGAGTTGTTTTCGGCATGGTGGTGGAAGATATACGACCGGCAGCCCTTTGTGCGCAGGCCCCTTGTGCAGGCTATGGAAGAGGCACGTGATGAGATTGATGTGGGTGCGATTCAGGGATGGATAAGGCACTCAAGGCGCTTCTTCCCTCGATGTCTGGCAAGGGAAGATATTGCCTGTGATGTGGACGAGGCGTTGTGGCCAGACCCAGCTGTGCGGCAAGATGCTGCCTAATTATTTTTCTTGACTCTTTTTTTCTATATATATTTTCTGCCATTTTCTTTCAGTTTACTGTTTTTTGTGAGCATATTTTTGTTCAGTCCAATGTAAATATATCTGCTGTGCATATGTTGCACTGACTTGTTTGGTGAAATATTGTTTTTAAAATGTTTCAACAGCATGTGTGTGTATCTGCAATTATTTCTGTGCATCTGAAGAATTTTCTACAATTTTAGTATTATGGCAAAGCATACTAAAGATGAGAGTGCTTTTCATTATGCTCAACAGTGTGTAGTTGGTTAGACAAACATCTGGTTATATGAATGAAGTGTGTGCCATTTCGTGCAAACGTTTGATTTCGATAATGGTATATGTAGTTTTGGTTGCAGGGCTTCATTTTGCAGGATATATGAGGTATTTTGCAGTTTGGGTGTGTGGTTTTGTGAATTGTGTTAAGTATTTTGATAAAACCAGCCTAGTTTGCAAAATTGTGTTTTAGCAATTGGGGAAAAACTGTAATAGATACAAATCCTTACTACTACTAACACAATATATCATTTAATAGATACAAATCATTACTACTAACACAAGCAGAAACCCAACATACACCACACACTCACTCCCTTTTAGCACTAATCCACCTCTCCACTGACACAAAATTAAAAGAGCGTAGCGTTACCAAGAATATAATGTTAGCATATTAGCATCAAGTTGACCATGTCCCAAGGAGCTTTGGTTCAACTGAACATGAGGCGGACATTGAGAATAATGAAAATGAAGGAATCCACTGTGTGTCTTCAGAGAGATCTGGTGGAACGGGATTTGTGTGTGTGTGTGTGTGTGTGTGCACAGGAGAACTGTTGGCCTCATAACCTTCATTAGCCAACCCTGGTTGGTGTGTCAGGAAGGACAAAGCCTGTCGCCTGATAGCGGCTGGCTAGCCACAGGGGGGATGACCAAGACAAATTGCTGCCTGGAAAGACTGATAAGATCGTTAATAGAAACCCTCTGTATCTGTACCAAATGAGAGGGAGAGAGAAATGGGAGGGAGAGAGGACAGGAGAGGGGAAGAGAGAGAGAGAGAAAGAGAGGAGAGAGTACACTATTAAGTAGCCTACCAATGGAAGTTCATGCTGTTCAGTTCCATAGCCAGCCAGGTCACCCATGATTACAATTCAGTATTTGACGTCCATCCATGTCTGAGGACGTCGGGAGATGATATAGAAACTGGCCACTAGGGGCAACAATGAGTGCAGTAAGCATCTGCCTCTGATTCCAAAGTTTGAGTCCAGCGATAGAAAGTTATTTTTGCAATTTTTGTTTTAAGCCTATCCAAACCTTAACCCTTACCTTAACCATTCAGAGTAAATGCCTAAACTTAACCTTAAACACGCGTTTGGGACAACTTCTCAATGTGATATTTGAGAAACATGGATGTATGTCTAATTCTGAAGTGAGAGTGTGAGAGCTTGTTGTCCATAGCATGGTGAGATGACAGTGAAATATGTTGACTGTTGGTACAACCAGATAGTTTCAAAATGGCTGATATAACTGCCCAAGTAATAGTTTACCAAACTGTGTGAGGAGAGAAGAGAGTGATGGAAGAGATGAGAGGGGAAAGAGGAGTGGAGGGCAGAGAGTAAGTGGAAGGGGAGGAAAGATGGAGAAAAAAGAGGAGAGAGGAAGAGGAAAGAGCAAACGAAGACAGAAGAAAGAGGGAGTGGAGGAAGTAAAGGATGAACTGAGAAGGAAAGGCAGAAAGAGAAAGCTAAGGGATGAGACTAGAAAGAGAAAGCTAGGGATGAGACTAGAAAGAGAAAGCTAGGGATGAGACTAGGAAGAGAAAGCTAAGGGATGAGACTAGAAAGAGAAAGCTAGGGATGAGACTAGAAAGAGAAAGCTAGGGATGAGACTAGAAAGAGAAAGCTAGGGATGAGACTAGGAAGAGAAAGCTAGGGATGAGACTAGAAAGAGAAAGCTAGGGATTAGACTAGAAAGAGAAAGCTAGGGATGAGACTAGGAAGAGAAAGCTAGGGATGAGACTAGGAAGAGAAAGCTAAGGATGAGACTAGGAAGAGAAAGCTAGGGATGAGACTAGAAAGAGAAAGCTAGGGATGAGACTAGAAAGAGAAAGCTGGGGATGAGACTAGAAAGAGAAAGCTAGGGATGAGACTAGAAAGAGAAAGCTAGGGATGGGACTAGAAAGAGAAAGCTAGGGATTAGACTAGAAAGAGAAAGCTAGGGATGAGACTAGGAAGAGAAAGCTAGGGATGGGACTAGAAAGAGAAAGCTAGGGATTAGACTAGAAAGAGAAAGCTAGGGATGAGACTAGAAAGAGAAAGCTAGGGATGGGACTAGAAGGAGAAAGCTAGGGATTAGACTAGAAAGAGAAAGCTAGGGATGAGACTAGGAAGAGAAAGCTAGGGATGGGACTAGAAAGAGAAAGCTAGGGATGAGACTAGAAAGAGAAAGCTAGGGATTAGACTAGAAAGAGAAAGCTAGGGATGAGACTAGGAAGAGAAAGCTAGGGATGGGACTAGAAAGAGAAAGCTAGGGATGGGACTAGAAAGAGAAAGCTAGGGATGGGACTAGAAAGAGAAAGCTAGGATTAGACTAGAAAGAGAAAGCTAGGGATGAGACTAGAAAGAGAAAGCTAGGGATGGGACTAGAAAGAGAAAGCTAGGGATTAGACTAGAAAGAGAAAGCTAGGGATGAGACTAGAAAGAGAAAGCTAGGGATGAGACTAGAAAGAGAAAGCTAGGGATGATACTAGAAAGAGAAAGCTAGGGATGAGACTAGAAAGAGAAAGCTAGGGATGAGCTAGAAAGAGAAATGATACTAGAAAGAGAAAGCTAGGGATGAGACTAGAAAGAGAAAGCTAGGGACTAGAAAGAGAAACTAGGGATGAGAAGAAAGAAAGCTAGGGATGAGACTAGACTAGAAAGAGAAAGCTAGGGATGAGACTAGAAAGAGAAAGCTAGGGATGAGACTAGAAAGAGAAAGCTAGGGATGAGACTAGAAAGAGAAAGCTAGGGATGAGACTAGAAAGAGAAAGCTAGGGATGAGACTAGAAAGAGAAAGCTAGGGATGAGACTAGAAAGAGAAAGCTAGGGATGAGACTAGAAAGAGAAAGCTAGGGATGAGACTAGAAAGAGAAAGAAAGCTAGGGATTGAGACTAGAAAGAGAAAGCTAGGGATGAGACTAGAAAGAGAAAGCTAGGGATGAGACTAGAAAGAGAAAGCTAGGGGGATAGAAAGAGACTAGGGATGAGAAGAGAAAGCTAGGGATGAGACTAGAAAGAGAAAGCTAGGGATGAGACTAGAAAGAGAAAGCTAGGGATGAGACTAGAAAGAGAAAGCTAGGGATGAGACTAGAAAGAGAAAGCTAGGGATGAGACTAGAAAGAGAAAGCTAGGGATGAGACTAGAAGAGAAAGCTAGGGATGGGACTAGAAAGAGAAAGCTAGGGATGAGACTAGAAAGAGAAAGCTAGGGATGAGACTAGAAAGAGAAAGCTAGGGATGAGACTAGAAAGAGAAAGCTAGGGATGAGACTAGAAAGAGAAAGCTAGGGATTAGACTAGAAAGAGAAAGCTAGGGATGAGACTAGAAAGAGAGACTAAGATGAGACTAGAAAGAGAAAGCTAGGGATGATACTAGAAAGAGAAAGCTAGGGATGAGAAGAGAAAGCTAGGGGATGAGACTAGAAAGAGAAAGCTAGGGATGAGACTAGAAAGAGAAAGCTAGGGATGAGACTAGAAAGAGAAAGCTAGAAAGAGAAAGCTAGGGATGAGACTAGAAAGAGAAAGCTAGGGATTAGACTAGAAAGAGAAAGCTAGGGATGAGACTAGAAAGAGAAAGCTAGGGATGATACTAGAAAGAGAAAGCTAGGGATGAGACTAGAAAGAGAAAGCTAAGGAGGACACTAGAAAGAGAAAGCTAGGGATGAGACTAGAAAGAGAAAGCTAGGGATTAGACTAGAAAGAGAAAGCTAGGGATTAGACTAGAAAGAGAAAGCTAGGGATGAGACTAGGAAGAGAAAGCTAGGGATGGGACTAGAAAGAGAAAGCTAGGGATGAGACTAGAAAGAGAAAGCTAGGGATTAGACTAGAAAGAGAAAGCTAGGGATGAGACTAGGAAGAGAAAGCTAGGGATGGGACTAGAAAGAGAAAGCTAGGGATGGGACTAGAAAGAGAAAGCTATGGATGAGACTAGAAAGAGAAAGCTAGGGATTAGACTAGAAAGAGAAAGCTAGGGATGAGACTAGGAAGAGAAAGCTAGGGATGGGACTAGAAAGAGAAAGCTAGGGATTAGACTAGAAAGAGAAAGCTAGGGATGAGACTAGAAAGAGAAAGCTAGGGATGATACTAGAAAGAGAAAGCTAGGGATGAGACTAGAAAGAGAAAGCTAGGGATTAGACTAGAAAGAGAAAGCTAGGGATGAGACTAGAAAGAGAAAGCTAGGAATGATACTAGAAAGAGAAAGCTAGGGATGAGACTAGAAAGAGAAAGCTAAGGAGGACACTAGAAAGAGAAAGCTAGGGATGAGACTAGAAAGAGAAAGCTAGGGATTAGACTAGAAAGAGAAAGCTAGGGATGAGACTAGAAAGAGAAAGCTAGGGATGAGACTAGAAAGAGAAAGCTGGGGAGGACACTAGAAAGAGAAATCTAGGGATGAGACTAGAAAGAGAAAGCTAGGGATGAGACTAGAAAGAGAAAGCTAGGGATTAGACTAGAAAGAGAAAGCTAGGGATGAGACTAGAAAGAGAAAGCTAGGGATGAGACTAGAAAGAGAAAGCTAGGGATGAGACTAGGAAGAGAAAGCTAGGGATGAGACTAGAAAGAGAAATGAGACTAGAAAGAGAAAGCTAGGGATGAGACTAGAAAGAGAAAGCTAGGGATGAGACTAGAAAGAGAAAGCTAGGGATGAGACTAGAAAGAGAAAGCTAGGGATGAGACTAGAAAGAGAAAGCTAGGGATGAGACTAGAAAGAGAAAGCTAGGGATGAGACTAGAAAGAGAAAGCTAGGGATGAGACTAGAAAGAGAAAGCTAGGGATGAGACTAGAAAGAGAAAGCTAGGGATGAGACTAGAAAGAGAAAGCTAGGGATGAGACTAGGGATGAAAGAAAGAGAAAGCTAGGGATGAGACTAGAAAGAGAAAGCTAGGGATGAGACTAGAAAGAGAAAGCTAGGATGACACTAGAAAGAGAAAGCTAGGGATGAGACTAGGATGAGGACACTAGAAAAGAAAGCTAGGGATGAGACTAGAAAGAGAAAGCTAGGGATTAGACTAGAAAGAGAAAGCTAGGGATGAGACTAGAAAGAGAAAGCTAGGGATGATACTAGAAAGAGAAAGCTAGAGAGGACACTAGAAAGAGAAATCTAGGGATGAGACTAGAAAGAGAAAGCTAGGGATGAGACTAGAAAGAGAAAGCTAGGGATGAGACTAGAAAGAGAAAGCTAGGGATGAGACTAGAAAGAGAAAGCTAGGATTAGATTAGACTAGGGATGACAAGAAAGAGAAAGCTAGGGATGAGACTAGAAAGAGAAAGCTAGGGATGAGACTAGAAAGAGAAAGCTAGGGATGAGACTAGAAAGAGAAAACTAGGGATGACACTAGAAAGAAAAAGCTAGGGATTAGACTAGAAAGAGAAAGCTAGGGATGAGACTAGAAAGAGAAAGCTAGGGATGAGACTAGAAAGAGAAAACTAGGGATGACACTACAAAGAGAAAGCTAGGGATGAGACTAGAAAGAGAAAGCTAGGGATGAGACTAGAAAGAGAAAACTAGGGATGAGACTAGAAAGAGAAAGCTAGGGATGAGACTAGAAAGAGAAAGCTAGGGATGAGACTAGAAAGAGAAAACTAGGGATGACACTAGAAAGAGAAAACTAGGGATGACACTAGAAAGAGAAAGCTAGGGATGAGACTAGAAAGAGAAAGCTAGGGATGAGACTAGAAAGAGAAAACTAGGGATGAGACTAGAAAGAGAAAGCTAGGGATGTGACTAGAAAGTGGTATATTACAAGACGGAGAGAACTGACGAAAGACTGAATCAGTTAGTGAAGAGTGAAATACTGTAGCTAAAATCCAGAGGGAGCCAAGGGGAAAAATACAACAATAGACTATGGAAAAGTAGAGATGCATAATAACTGGTAGAAAATGTATTCGAGAAAAGAGAAGAGAGGGTGATTTTAAGAAGAGGAAGTGTGGATGAAGAGCCACTTAAGAGAAAATAAACTATAAAAGGCCATGTAAAGAGAGAGATGGTTAATAGAGAAACGACAATAGGAACACAACAATGGCTTAGTCTCCAACCCAAATGGCACCCTTTTCCCAATATAGTGCACTACTTGTCCCAAATCCCTATGGGCACTGGGGGGTAAGTAGTGCACTATAAAGGGAACATGGTGCGATTTAGGACAAATCAGAGTGGGCTAAAAGATGAGATAGTCAGTCAGAGAAGACCTTTTACAGTGAAAGGGGGAAGGAGGAAGAGATATTACGAGAGGATAGAATGAGTCAGGAACCATATACGGGAACCATAGTCAGGAACCATAGCCAAGAACCATATCCGGGAACCATAGCCTGGAACCATGGTCGGGAACCATAGCCAGGAACCATAGTTGGGAACCATAGCCAGGAACCATAGTTGGGAACCATAGTCAGGAACCATAGCCAAGAACCATATCCGGGAACCATATCCGGGAACCATAGCCTGGAACCATGGTCGGGAACCATAGCCTGGAACCATGGTCGGGAACCATAGTTGGGAACCATAGTCAGGAACCATAGCCAAGAACCATATCCGGGAACCATAGCCGGGAACCATAGCCTGGAACCATGGTCGGGAACCATAGCCTGGAACCATGGTCGGGAACCATAGCCAGGAACCATAGTTGGGAACCATAGCCAGGAACCATAGTCAGGAACCATAGCCAAGAACCATATCCGGGGACCATATCCGGGAACCATAGCCTGGAACCATGGTCGGGAACCATAGCCTGGAACCATGGTCGGGAACCATAGCCGGGAACCATAGTTGGGAACCATAGTCAGGAACCATAGCCAAGAACCATATCCGGGAACCATATCCGGGAACCATAGCCTGGAACCATGGTCGGGAACCATAGCCTGGAACCATGGTCGGGAACCATAGCCAGGAACCATAGTTGGGAACCATAGCTCTGAAGACTCCACTAGGGGCATGAGGAAGAAACACCATCTGTGTGCATGTGTCTACAATCCAGTGTGAATGACTGTATTGACCTCATCACTGTCACAGATATACCACAGATCTTCTAACAGCACATCTCACTGTATTCCTATTGATTAACTAATCATTAGCCGTCTGCTTGCTCAGCTCAAATGTCACATGTTTGGTTTTGATTTCTCTTACATTAATTGATAATTAGTTAGTTATGAGAGCACAGTTTATTCAGTGATAATTGTACTTTTTGTTCATCTTCAGCAAAACATCCCTGGCTTGCAAAACTTTGAGGACATGGTGAAGGCAAGTTGAAACAAATCCTTCAAGACAAACTTTCAAGACTAACGAAGTTTAGGGGACAAATTCAAATAAACAAGTTCAGGAAAACAACTTGCCTTTCCTGTTGGATTCCCCACAAACATTGAATACTCTGACAGGCAAGCCGATTCCCTCACACACTCTGGTCACCACGTCAGGCTAATGCAGACAGTAGAGAGCCCTTCAGGAGAGATTAGAGTTCTCTGGTCGCCATGAAGTTAGAGATGATGGATGTGATTAATAAATCTGTCATCGCCATGACGCCCTCTGAGCTGCTGAGAACAGACCAAACTATTTAACAGAAAGAGAGAAAGAGGGGAGGGAGAGAGAGAGAAAGAGTCAGAGAGATGAGAGAGAGAAAACGAGAGAGACAGAGAGGTGGAGAGAGAGAGACAGAGAGTCAGAGAGATGAGAGAGAGAGAAAACGAGAGACAGAGAGGGGGAGAGGGATAAAAAGAGAAAGAAAGAAAGATGCTTTACTGTTGATTTGTTTCACTGTGACTGTCATCTGTCTTGTGATGCTTTGACATGTGTGTGAAAAATCAGTCTCAGCTCTTCATGTTTACATGCACTGTGCTTGACCTTGTCATCATTAATAACATCACGATTATGTGTGTCCCAAATGGCACCCCATTCCATATATAGTGCACTACTTTTGACTAGAAATCACCCCATTCCCTATATAGTGCACTACTTTTGACTAGAAAGCACCCCATTCCCTATAAAATGCACTACTTTTGACTAGAAAGCACCCCATTCCCTATAAAATGCACTACTTTTGACTAGAAAGCACCCCATTCCCTATAAAATGCACTACTTTTGACTAGAAAGCACCCCATTCCCTATAAAATGCACTACTTTTGACTAGAAAGCACCCCATTCCCTATAAAATGCACTACTTTTGACTAGAAAGCACCCCATTCCCTATAAAATGCACTACTTTTGACTAGAAAGCACCCCATTCCCTATCAAATGCACTACTTTTGACTAGAAAGCACCCCATTCCCTATAAAATGCACTACTTTTGACTAGAAAGCACCCCATTCCCTATAAAATGCACTACTTTTGACTAGAAAGCACCCCATTCCCTATATAGTGCACTACTTTTGACTAGAAAGCACCCCATTCCCTATAAAATGCACTACTTTTGACTAGAAAGCACCCCATTCCCTATATAGTGTAATGAAACAGCAGGGAGCATGTCTCGAACCCTCAACCTTCTACCCCGAAGTCCAGGGTGCTATCGACTGTGCCGCAAAAACATGCTCGTGCGGCAGAGTTGATTTCCGAGCTTATAAACCCAGGGTCGTTACACTACTCCCTCCTTTCAAAGAGCGTGTCCTCTTGCTATCTTGCGACTCTACGTTTTACAGGAACGCGTCCTCGCGCTAGCTTGTGACTCTACGTTTTACAGGAACGCGTCCTCGCGCTAGCTTGTGACTCTACGTCTTACAGGAATGCGCTCACCGGCCAAGCACACACACTGTCGTGGATGCAAGGTCCGATCCCTTCTGACACCAATGTAATGAAACAGCAGGGAACAGGTCTCGAACCCTCGAACTTCGAGCCCGAGGTCCGACGCGCTATCGACTGTGCCGCTAAAGCCTGCTACCGTATGGCAGAGTCGACTTCCGCGCTTATAAACCCAGGGTTGTTACAATAGTGCACTACTTTTGACTAGAAAGCACCCTATTCCCTATAAAATGCACTACTTTTGACTAGAAACCACCCCATTCCATATATAGTGCACTACTTTTGACTAGAAAGCACCCCATTCCATATATAGTGCACTACTTTTGACTAGAAACCGCCCCATTCCATATATAGTGCACTACTTTTGACTAGAAAGCACCCCATTCCATATATAGTGCACTACTTTTGACTAGAAACCACCCCATTCCATATATAGTGCACTACTTTTGACTACAATGCACCCCATTCCCTGTACAGTGCACTACTTTTGACTCAAAAGCAAGACGTAGTGTGCTATATAGTGATTACGGTGCCATTTGGGATGCCCGACTATGTCAAACATGATGATGAGAGGACCTGATGTCCTATGTAACTCCAAAATGGCAAAGCTATAGTAGCAGTGTCTTGTTTGTTCAGCGAAAGCTAAAATTTTGTTATCTGAGATATTTACTTAAGTAATTAACTTTTGAGTGCTTTGTTGAAGGATATGGACCATTCCCAAAGGACATTTATTCTGTTGGTTATTTTTTCTTATGCACACTCTGTCTATATCAAGACTATAACAGTGAATCAACTACAGCTTCAGATGTGGAAGTCAAATGTAAAAATGCTGCACTCTTTTAGCTAGGACACATTACTCTCCCTTCTTGTCTTTTCACAGTTATCTGTTCATGGAAGAGTGTGTGCTGAGTAAAACATTGAAACCTGGGGCCATATGAAGCATCTCAGAGTAGGAGTCCCCCTGTCCATGTAATCTTATTAATTCTGATTTTTAAAAAGGCACAGATGATTGATACACATGTCCCCTGGTGTCTGTTCTATTTGTTCTGTTATGTTCTATCGATAAAGATCGCACCGGAGGAGATGGCCGCCGTTTTACGGTCTCCTAACCAATTGTGCTATTATGTGAGTTTTTTTTCGATATATTTGTAAATTATTTTGTACATAATGTTTCTGCAACCGTATTTTATGGCAGAAAAGAGCTTCTGGATATCAGGACACCGATCACTCACCTCGGATTAGACACAGAGCTTCTGGATATCAGGAAAGCCATCACTCACCTCGGATTAGACGAAGAGCTTCTGGATATCAGGACAGCGATCACTCACCTCGGATTAGACAAAGAGCTTCTGGATATCAGGACAGCGATCACTCACCTCGGATTAGACAAAGAGCTTCTGGATATCAGGACAGCGGTCACTCACCTCGGATTAGACAAAGAGCTTCTGGATATCAGGACACCGATCACTACCTCGGATTAGACACAGAGCTTCTGGATATCAGGAAAGCCATCACTCACCTCGGATTAGACAAAGAGCTTCTGGATATCAGGACAGCGATCACTCACCTCGGATTAGACAAAGAGCTTCTGGATATCAGGACAGCGATCACTCACCTCGGATTAGACAAAGAGCTTCTGGATATCAGGACAGCGATCACTCACCTCGGATTAGACAAAGATTTTTTCTACAACAAGCAGGACTCACACGATATTCTCCAAACACCCTACAGGGCAGACATCCCAATTATTTTCAAAACGAAGCGAAGCCTTGTCTGGACCCGCAGAAGTCGAGTAGGAAAGCTGCCATTACTGTCAATATTACTCGCCAACGTGCAATCATTGGACAACAAACTAGACGAGGTACGATCACGAATATCCTACCAACGGGACATCAAAAACTGTAATATGCTATGCTTCATGGAATCGTGGCTGAATGACGACATGGATATTCAGCTAGCGGGATATACGCTGCACCGGCAGGATAGAACAGCACACTCCAGTAAGACGAGGGGGGGTGGTCTGTGCATATTTGTAAACAACAGCGGGTGCACGAAATCTAAGGAAGGAAAATCTCTAGATTTTGCTCGCCTGAAGTAAAGTATATTGTGATAAATTGCAGGCCACACCACTTGCCTAGAGAGTTCTCAGCTATACTTTTCGTGGCTGTTTATTTACCACCACAAACAGATGCTGGCACTAAGACCGCACTCAGTCAGCTGTATAAGGAAATAAGCAAACAGGAAACCACTCACCCAGAGGCGGCACTCCTAGTGGCCGGAGACATTAATGCAGGGAAACTTAAATTAGTTCTAACAAATCTCTATCAACATGTTAAATGTGCAACCAGAGGGAGAAGAAAATTCTAGATTACCTTTACTCCATACACAGAGACGCGTACAAAGCTCTCCCTCGCCCTCCATTTGGTAAATCTGACCATAACTCTATCCTCCTGATTCCTGCTTACGAAACCAAAATTAAAGCAGGAAGAACCAGTGACTCGGTCTATAAAAAAGTGGTCAGATGATGCAGATGCTAGACTACATGACTGTTTTGCTGGCACAGACTGGAATATGTTCCGGGATTCTTCCGATGGAATTGAGGAGTTCACCACATCAGTCACTGGCTTTATCACTAAGTGCATTGAGGACGTCGTCCCCACAGTGACTGTACGTACATACCTCAACCAGAAGCCATGGATTACAGGCAACATTCGCACTGAGCTAAAGGGTAGAGCTGCTGCTTTCAAGGTGCGGGACTCTAACCCAGAAGCTTACAAGAAATCCCGCTATGCCCTGCGACGAACCATCAATACAGGACTAAGATTGAATCATACTACACCGGCTCCGACGCTCGTCGGATGTGGCAGGGCTTGCAAACTATTACAGACTACAAAGGGAAGCACAGCCGTGAGCTGCCCAGTGACACGAGCCTACCAGATGAGCTAAATCACTACTATGCTCGCTTCGAGAAAAGCAACACTGAGGCATGCATGAGAGCATCAGCTGTTCCGGACGACTGTGTGATCACGCTCTCCGTAGCCGACGTGATTAAGACCTTTAAACAGGTCAACATACACAAGGCTGCGGGGCCAGATGGATTACCAGGACGTGTGCTCCGTGCATGTGCAGACCAACTGGCAGGTGTCTTCACTGACATTTTCAACATGTCCCTGATTGAGTCTGTAATACCAACATGTTTCAAGCCGACCACCATAGTCCCTGTGCCCAAGAACACAAAGGCAACCTGCCTAAATGACTACAGACCCGTAGCACTCACGTCTGTAGCCATTAAGTGCTTTGAAAGGCTGGTAATGGCCCACGTCAACACCATTAACCCAGAAACCCAAGACCCACTCCAATTTGCATACCGCCAGAACAGATCCACAGATGATGCAATCTCTATTGCACTCCGCACCACCCTTTCCCACCTGGACAAAAGGAACACCTATGTGAGAATGTTATTCATTGACTACAGCTCAGCATTCAACACCATAGTACCCTCAAAGCTCATCACTAAGCTAAGAAACCTGGGACTAAACACCTCCCTCTGCAACTGGATCCTGGACTTCCTGACGGGCCGCCCACAGGTGGTGAGGGTAGGTAGCAACACATCTGCCACGCTGATCCTCAACACTGGAGCTCCCCATGTGTGCGTGCTCAGTCCCCTCCTGTGCTCCCTGTTCACCCACGACTGCATGGCCAGGCATAACTCCAACACCATCATTAAGTTTGCTGACGAGGCCTGATCACCGACAACGACGAGACAGCCTATAGGGAGGAGGTCAGAGACCTGGCCGTGTGGTGCCAGAATAACAACCTATCCCTCAACGTAACCAAGACTAAGGAGAAGATTGTGGACTACAGGAAAAGGAGCACCGAGCACGTCCCCATTCTCATCGACGGGCCTGTAGTGGAGCAGGTTGACAGCTTCAAATTCCTTGGTGTCCACATCAACAACAAACTAGAATGGTCCGAACACACCAAGACAGTTGTGAAGAGGGCACGACAAAGCCTATTCCCCCTCAGGAAACTGAAAAGATTTGGCATGGGTCCTGAGATCCTCAAAAGGTTCTACAGCTGCAACATCGAGAACATCCTGAACATCCATCCTTGTATCACTACCTGGTATGGCAATTGCTCGGCCTCCGACCGCAAGGAACTACAGAGGGTAGTGCGTACGGCCCAGTACATCACTTGCTCAAAGCTGCCTGCCATCCAGGACCTTTACACCAGGCGGTGTCAGAGGAAGGCCCTAAAAATTGTCAAAGACCCCAGCCACCCCAGTCATAGACTGTTCTCTCTACTACCGCATGGCAAGCGGTACCGGAGTGCCAAGTCTAGGACAAAAGGGCTTCTCAACAGTTTTTACCCCCAAGCCATAAGACTCCTGAACAGGTAACCAAATGGTTACCCGGACTATTTGCATTGTGTGCCACCCCCAGCCCCTCTTTTACACTGCTGCTACTCTCTGTTTATCATATATGCATAGTCACTTTAACTATATATTCATGTACATACTGCCTCAATTGGCCCGACCAACCAGTGCTCCCGCACATTGGCTAACCGGGCTATCTGCATTGTGTCCCACCACCCACCACCCGCCACCCCCTCTTTTTACACTACTGCTACTCTCTGTTCATCATATATGCATAGTGACTTTAACCATACCTACATGTACATACTACCTCAATAAGCCTGACTAACAGGTGTCTGTATATAGCCTTGCTACTCTCTGTTCATCATATATGCATAGTGACTTTAACCATACCTACATGTACATACTACCTCAAGAAGCCTGACTAACAGGTGTCTGTATATAGCCTTGCTACTCTTTTTTTCAAATGTCTTTTTACTGTTGTTTTATTTCTTTACTTACTTACCTACACACACACACACACACACACACATACCTTTTTTTGGCAATATTGGTTAGAGCGTGTAAGTAAGCATTTCACTATAAGGTCTACTGTTGTATTCGGCACACGTGACAAATAAACTTTGATTTCACTTTATTTCATTTTCCTCAGTTCAAATCACTATGTGATGTGTCCCAAATGGCCCCCCATTCCCCACATAGTACACTACTATTGACCAGGGCCCATAGGGCTAGAAAGCAGCAGTGCATTGACAGTTCACATCACTATGTTCACACACCTACATAAGGCCCATAGGGACCCTGGTCAGCGCAGCTCTAGACTGCGGTGCCCCTACCATGGCGACCGATAACGCTCCCAGTTTCTTTCGCCGCCTCCGCATAAGAGGCACACTGGACAGCTCTTACCCTGGTGATCTATGCCTCCTTCGCACTCTTCAAATCATTTTGTCTGATGAATGGATGCATGCTGGGTAATTGATGTGTAAATCAGCTGGAGGTCAGCGATCAGTCACACACCTGGTGAAGCAGAATAGACAGCCTTGTTAACACACCTGGTGAAGCAGAATAAACAGCCTCGTTAACACACCTGGTGAAGCAGGATGGACAGCCTCGTTAACACACCTGGTGAAGCAGAATAGACAGCCTCGTTAACACACCTGGTGAAGCAGGATAGACAGCCTCGTTAATGCACCTGGTGAAGCAGAATAGACAGCCTCATTAACACACCTGGTGAAGCAGGATAGACAGCCTCGTTAACACACCTGGTGAAGCAGGATAGACAGCCTCGTTAACACACCTGGTGAAGCAGGATAGACAGCCTCGTTAACACACCTGGTGGAGCAGAATAGACAGCCTCGTTAGCACACCTGGTCAAATCAAATCAAATTGATTTATTTTATATATATATAGCCCTTCGTACATCAGCTGATATTTCAAAGTGCTGTACAGAAACCCAGCCTAAAACCCCAAACAGCAAGCAATGCAGGTGTAGAAGCACGGTGGCTAGGAAAAACTCCCTAGAAAGGCCAAAACCTAGGAAGAAACCTAGAGAGGAACCAGGCTATGTGGGGTGGCCAGTCCTCTTCTGGCTGTGGCGGGTGGAGATTATAACAGAACATGGCCAAGATGTTCAAATGTTCATAAATGACCAGCATGGTCGTATAATAATAAGGCAGAACAGTTGAAACTGGAGCAGCAGCACGGTCAGGTGGACTGGGGACAGCAAGGAGTCATCATGTCAGGTAGTCCTGGGGCATGGTCCTAGGGCTCAGGTCCTCCGAGAGAGATAAAGAAAGAAAGATTTGAGAGAGAGCATATGTGGGGTGGCCAGTCCTCTTCTGGCTGTGCCGGGTGGAGATTATAACAGAACATGGCCAAGATGTTCAAATGTTCATAAATGACCAGCATGGTCGAATAATAATAAGGCAGAACAGTTGAAACTGGAGCAGCAGCACGGCCTGGTGGACTGGAGACAGCAAGGAGTCATCATGTCAGGTAGTCCTGGGGCATGGTCCTAGGGCTCAAGTCCTCCGAGAGAGAGAAAGAAAGAGAGAAGGAGAGAATTAGAGAATGCACACTTAGATTCACACAGGACACCGAATAGGACAGGAGAAGTACTCCAGATATAACAAACTGACCCTAGCCCCCCGACACATAAACTACTGCAGCATAAATACTGGAGGCTGAGACAGGAGGGGTCAGGAGACACTGTGGCCCTATCCGAGGACACCCCCGGATAGGGCCAAACAGGAAGGATATAACCCCACCCACTTTGCCAAAACACAGCCCCCACACCACTAGAGGGATATCTTCAACCACCAACTTACCATCCTGAGACAGGGCTGAGTATAGCCCACAAAGATCTCCGCCATGGCACAACCCAAGGGGGGGGGCGCCAACCCAGACAGGATGACCACATCAGTGAATCAACCCACTCAGGTGACGCACCCCTTCCAGGGACAGCATGAGAGAGCCCCAGTAAGCCAGTGACTCAGCCCCTGTAATAGGGTTAGAGGCAGAGAATCCCAGTGGAAAAAGGGGAACCGGCCAGGCAGAGACAGCAAGGGCGGTTCGTTTCTCCAGAGCCTTTCCGTTCACCTGGTGAAGCAGAATAGACAGCCTCGTTAACACACCTGGTGAAGCAGGATAGACAGCCTCGTTAACGCACCTGGTGAAGCAGAAAATACAGCCTCGTTAACACACCTGTTGAAGCAGGATACACAGCCTCGTTAACACACCTGGTGGAGCAGAATAGACAGCCTCGTTAGCACACCTGGTGAAGCAGAATAGACAGCCTCGTTAACACACCTGGTGAAGCAGGATAGACAGCCTCGTTAACACACCTGGTGAAGCAGAATAGACAGCCTCGTTAACGCACCTGGTGAAGCAGAATAGACAGCCTCGTTAACACACCTGGTGAAGCAGGATAGACAGCCTCGTTAACACACCTGGTGGAGCAGAATAGACAGCCTCGTTAGCACACCTGGTGAAGCAGAATAGACAGCCTCGTTAACACACCTGGTGAAGCAGGATAGACAGCCTCGTTAACACACCTGGTGAAGCAGGATAGACAGCCTCGTTAGCACACCTGGTGAAGCAGGATAGACAGCCTCGTTAGCACACCTGGTGAAGCAGAATAGACAGCCTCGTTAGCACACCTGGTGAAGCAGAATAGACAGCCTCGTTAGCACACCTGGTGAAGCAGGATAGACAGCCTCGTTAACACACCTGGTGAAGCAGGATAGACAGCCTCGTTAGCACACCTGGTGAAGCAGGATAGACAGCCTCGTTAGCACACCTGGTGAAGCAGAATAGACAGCCTGTGTGTGTGTGAAGCAGAATGTGTGTGTTGTTAGCACACCTGTGAGCAGAATAGTGTGTAACACACCTGTGAAGTGATAGTGTGTGTGTGTGTGTGTGTGTGTGTGTGTGTGTGTGTGTGTGTGTGTGTGTGTGTGTGTGTGTGTGTGGGTGTGCGTGGGGTGGGTGGGTGTGGGGGTGGGTGGGTTGGGGTGTGTTGGTGGGTGGGTGGGTGGGTGTGTGTGGGGGTGGGTGAGTGGGTTGGGGTGTGTGTGTGGGTGGGTGGGTGGGTGTGTGTGGGTGGGTGGGTGGGTGGGTGGGTGGGTGTGTGGGTGGGTGGGTGTGTGGTGGGTGGGTGGGTGGGTGGGTGGGTGTGTGGGTGGGTGGAGGAGCATTGAATGGAGACATGAATTACTTATGTTTTAGCCGAAGTGAAATGTTATTTTAGAAATTTCATGGAGAAGTGTAATTTCATGAGTTAATTTGTTAATTTGTGTCAGAAATGATGGAGCACAAGGGTTCAGGATTCCTCTACTGAGTTATTGTTCTACTGTTTGGTTATAATGTGTTTTGAAATGGACAGATAGAATATGACCTCCTGATACATAGCTAAATAGTTTGACTGCAGTATTGAGATGAGACACAGCTTGTTGGGATGAGAAATGAACAGGGATGTTTAGATTATCTATATTACCAGGTATGATGAGCTCTGCCTCCTGCACGCACACACTTCTCTCTACTGACTAAGGATAGTCCGACACAAAGCATCTATTACAGAGCTGTAGAAAGGCAGAAAACTGAGATAAGGATGAACAAACGTAAACAGATTGTACATAAACAACTTGTCTGTGGGAATAAAGATTTAAACATTGTTTCAGAACTCTAGACAGTGTTCTAGTGTTCTAGAGTTCTTCTACTCTAGTCTTGACC